>NW_028270154.1:11208526-11377693 GCF_037043375.1 Chiloscyllium plagiosum
ACCTGCAAGTTCCCCTCCAAGCCACTCACCATCCTCACATGGAAATATCTCACC
Source organism: Chiloscyllium plagiosum (assembly GCF_037043375.1). NCBI lineage: Eukaryota > Metazoa > Chordata > Chondrichthyes > Orectolobiformes > Hemiscylliidae > Chiloscyllium > Chiloscyllium plagiosum. The sequence goes on from NW_028270154.1 coordinate 11,208,581, forward strand.
GTTCCTTCGCTGTCACTGGGTCAGAATCCTGGAATTCCCTCCCTAAGGGCATTGTGAGTCAACCCACAACACAGGGACTTCAGCGGTTCAAGAAGGCAGCTCATCCCCACCTTCGCAAGGAGCAACTATGGACGGGCAATAAATGCTGGTCCAGCCAGCGACAGTGCCATACCACAAATGAATAAATAAATAAAAGTTACTTCCCCTTCTAACTCTATTTTGATTTAGTCCCTACCTTCCCCTTTACTTGTTCTGTCCCGTCGGCATTGTCCAATTGGGCTTTGCTTGTCACTGGGTTCCCTGACCCTGATGGTGCATTATTAATAAAATTATTTATACCTGGTGTTTTCACTGTGTCTTGCACCTACACACACAGACATGGGTGTTCGAAAAAAAGACAAAAGAATAAAATTAAAAAAAGGAAACAAAATGTTACTTCTCAGCTCAAGCCTGGAAGTTACCTGGGGATTTCTGTGTGTGGTGTAGACATAGGAGCAGAAATGGGCCATGCAGACTGTAGAGTCCGCTGTGCCATTTTAGATCTTGGCTGATGATCTAGTGCAATGTCATTCTCCTGTGCAATCCCCATATCACTTAATGTCATTAATAACTAGAACCATAGAACCCCTACAGTGTGGAAACAGGCCATCCAGCCCAACAAGTCCACACCGACTCTCCCATTACTCTACATTTAGCCCTGACTATTGCACCTAACTCCCATATCCCTGAACACTATGGGCAATTTAGCATGGCCAATCCACCCTAACCCTTTGGGCTGTGGGAGGAAATCAGAGCACCTAGAGGAAACCCACACAGATAGGGGGAGAATGTGCAAACTCCACACAGACAGTTTCCTGAGGCCGGAATCGAACCTGGGTCGCTGGCGCTGAGAGGCAGCTGTGCTAACCGCTGAGCCACCATGCTGCCCAGGTGACAATTTCAGTCTTGGACCTGCTCAATGACTGAGCTTCCACAGACTTCAGTCAAGAATGTCAATGATTCCCCTGCCTCTGAATGAAAAAATTCCTCCTTCGGAATGTGCCTCAGAAATATTTGGTTCTCTCTTGATTGCATTGCACCTAACAACTAAATAATTTGCCAACAGGCACCTGACAATGAAAATACAGTTTTAAAAAAAAAGTCACAGAGTCATAGAGATATACAGCACAGAAACATACCCTTTAGTCCAACTCGTCCATGCCAACCAGATATCCCAACCTAATCTAGTCCCAATTGCCAGCACTTGGCCAATATCCCTCCAAACTCTTCCTATTCATATAGCGTTCCAGATGCCTTTAAAATGTTATAATTGTACCAGCCTCCACCATTTCCTCTGGCAGCTCATTCCATATACGCACCGCCCTTTGCATGCAAAACTTGCCCCTTAGGTTCCTTTTAAATTTTTTCCCTCTCATCCTAAACCTAGTTCTGGACTCCCCACCCTATGGAAAAGACCTTGTCTACTTACCCTATCCATGCTGAAAATGTGTTGCTGGAAAAGCGCAGCACGTCAGGCAGCATCCAGGGAACAGGAGAATCGACATTTCGGGCATAAGCCCTTCCCAAAACGTCGATTCTCCTGTTCCCTGGATGCTGCCTGACCTGCTGCGCTTTTTCAGCAACACATTTTCAGCTCTGATCTCCAGCATCTGCAGACCTCACTTTCTCCTTACCCTATCCATGCTCCTTTTGATTTTATAAACCTCTATAAGGTCACCCTTCAGCCTCCGAAACTCCAAGAAAAATAGCCCCAGCCTATTCAGCCTCTCCCTTTAGCTCAAATCTTCCAAACCCTGCAATATCCTTATAAATCTTTTCCGAACACTTTCAAGTTTCACAACATCCAATAGGAGGGGGACCACAACTGCACATAATATTATAAAAGTGGCCCAGCCAATGTTCTGTACAGCCACAACATGACCTTCCAACTCCTGTACTCAGTACTCTGACCAATAAAGGAAAGCATACCAAATACCTTCTTCACTATCCTATCTACTTGCAACTCCACTTTCAAGGAGCAGGAATCGCTGGCTAGGACAATGTTTATGACACATCTGTAATTTTATGACAACAAAGGTATTATAGCCATAGTTATACCAATCCATAAAGCTGCTTTCTCATTCAAGACACAGAGAGAGATGACTGGTTGGCTGTTTAACCTGAGATGTTGAGGAGGAGAGAACTTCATGGTAACCTCAGCTGGTGTAGGAATTGAGTCCGTGCTGTTGGCATTACTCTGCATTGTGTTACAGACTAGGCCAGATCCCCTAAAAACATTTCAAGAAAGTAGCCCAGGCCCTAACTTTGCTCGTTGTTTTAAGCAGGTGTAACGCGAGGAGGGACGCAGCTGGGCAAACCTAGCGGACACCCATTAACCAATTGACAGATGCAACACCTTTGGGCTCGCTCTCCTTTTTAAATCTAGAGGTTATTGAATTTCCCACCGTTGACCCTGAATGAGACTCGAATTTATGCCACTGGGATAAAGTGAGGACTGCAGATGTTCATTTCCTCATTTCCCCTACCCCACCTTACCCCAGATCCTTTCTAACTTGGCACCACACTCTTGACCTGTCCTACATATCCATCTTCCTTCCCACCTATCCGTCCCACCCTTCTCTCTGACCCACCACCATTATGACCACCTCCATCTACCTGTGGCACTCTCAGCAACCTTTCCCACAGCCCCACCCCCATCCCATTTACCCTTCAACCCCCTTGGGCCAAAAGCCTCATTCCTGATGAAGGGCTCATGCCTGAAACTTCCGCTCTCCTGCTCCTAGGATGCTGCCTGGCCAGCTGTGCTTTTCCAGCACCACGCTTTTCGACTTTGAATTTATGCCCCTCTCTACAATGCCCTGGAGCCCTCGACTAACAGCCCAGTGACTTTATCACTACAGCCCGACCTCCCCAAGTCCTGCTGCCTCCCCAGCAGGACAATCAGTGTTAAAATGGAGCATCAGTCGGTACAATATTAGAAGAAACAGCAAGTAATTCAACTGGAGAAAGGATGCGATTGGAGTGGGGTTTGTGAAACTGAGCGATGAAAGTATGAGAAGCATTCCAATATTTCAATCCAACTTTTAAACCTGTCCCCTGGGAAAGTGGTGCTGAAGTTAAGTCTGGAAATGCTATTCTACGCAGACAGGGTTTGATTATTCGGAAACAATCTCAAATGGACTATTCTTTAGAATGCTGTCATTGTGCTCAGATGATAAATAATCTCTTTACTCACTAGGTTGATCTAAAAATACTAGTCGTGAGTTCATTTGTTTTGACAATGAACTTTGGTGATAGGTGAAGCTTTTCTCCTTGTGCAGCGCATTATTTATTGGTGTGGAAAGTAATCCAAGCTAAACAACACATGGCAACTGTCTGGAACACAGATGACATCAGAAGCCTACTGCGTCTTGCTCTGAAAAGACTGGGTGAACGCGGAAGTGATTCAATAACCTTATCCGATTTGTCATTTATTTTTCCAGGAATTGTCAAATAGCTAAATAAACAATTGGCTTCAAGTGGAAAACACGCAGTGCATGCAGCAATCTGATTTCTCCTCTGTTTAATCCTTTGGAGATTTGGCTCCACTTTACCAGGAGCACCATTAGTCGAGAGGAAATGCTATCTTTGCATCTTGCTGAATCACGAAAGCAAGTTTCATACGGGTTTCTGGAACTTGTTCCAACAAGCTGGGAGACACAGACAATTGTCAGCAACAGGGATGTTTCATTAGGCTCAGCAATCTGCTCTTTTTTCAACGGACTAAACCCATCTGAGATCAGTTGGCCCAGTTCAGTTTGGTTTGTTTGGAGCTGGGTTGCATTTCGAGTTCATGAGAATGGGAACAGTGTGTTGCAGCTGGTGCCATGCTTTGAATCAGATGTTATGTTCAGTTTCTCACTGCTGATTAAAATCTGCAGCAATGACTTGAGTCTAGGTGGAGGGAAAAGATCAAAGTTAATCGTGTGCTTGGCCCCATGACTGTGGAAACCCAGTTAAACCACTCACTTCAATGACCTTCCTAAACTAATCCATCCTTTATTGCCCATTATTGCAACATTCCATCTGATATCTGCTCTAGCACCAAACCTTCCACATTTTCACAATGGTTATTGATGTTATGTCAGTTATATTGATGTAGAGCTGCCAGTGTTGGACTGGGGTGGGCAAAGTCAGAAGTCACATGACACCAGGGTTACAGTGAATTCACCCGATGAAGGACCAGCGCTCGGAAAGCTTGTGATTACAAGTAAACCCATCGGGCTATAATATGGTGCCTTGTGACTTCTGACTTTCCCAGTTATGTTGTTAAGGTTAAGGTTAAACTGATGGAGGGTTTTGATTAGGTATCTTGAACGCATATAATGTAAGGCTGTTAATTCTTGCACTCACACAAACAAAATATAGCACAGAGAGGGGCTGAATTTGCTTTCTCTTTCAGCGAAAAGGAGAATACACTCTCTGATACAATTTCTCTCCTCTGGTTCGATTTGTACCCAGGTATCCCTGGAGAGGGAGTTTGAGGTGACAATTGGCACCTACTCAATTCCTAGCACAAATGGTGCAGGACCCTTGCAGACTCTGACTTCACTATAGCATAGCTCCTTCTGCATAAACTCAATTGCGGATCTCAGAGCAAAGGTCTAATTAACCTTTTGTTCTACATTTCCCTCCAATTTCTTTTGCGACATCTCTTTCAAATGTTAACATTTAGCAATGAACATTTAACTCTTTATTCCCAACTCCCCTCCCACCCACAAGGCTCGTTAATCTTTATAAGCGCTCTCAGTTCTCTTGAAAGGTGTGCAGCAAGCACGCAGAGGGGTGGAGTGGGATAACACTTTCTCTGCAGGCAATAACGGTTCTGGAGTTCCATCAGAAATTAGAAATACATCGCTGTCAATGAAGAAATAGACTTCGGGGCCAGAATGTATGAAATAATCCTGTGTAGCACTGCAGTCTGCGATTTAATTTATTGCCCCATTTGTTTCAAAGCTTTCTGCAAAAGGGATCATCCTCATCCTGCAGGTGATGGCCATCATTAACAAGGGTTCGCTTTTGCATGGTAATCTTCTGCAAACGTAAACGAAGAATTTTGTTAAGACTATATTTTTCAAAACGTAAGATCCTGGCCCATTACTTGCATCTGGAAGTTTTCCTCAGCGTTTGAAGCTCTGAATAGATCTGTGAAAGCCATCTCTTTCTCCCATTGATGGATCCCTTTATTGTTCCAGATACGAGGGAACATTGGCTGGCTTTGTCGAAGATTTCTAGGAATCTGCTGTAAGTTTTTCTTCTTCAGTTTCCAAGACTTGATTTCATTGTGTCACTGCTGATAACTGGAATTTTCAGCCACCAGTCTTTTTGAAGCCTCTTGCAATGCTTGATTAACTTTGATCGGTTAAAACTCTTTTAATGCTTGGCCTAAGTTTCACCAAAGTTTGATAGCTTGGTTCTCTCTTGCTTTACTGAGAGCAGGTTTGGGTCTGTTAACAGATTTCTGATGGGGTTGAGGTGTAGACTGTTCTTGATTTGGAGAAGCCGATGTTGGACACGGGTGCACAAAGTTAAAAATCACACACAACACCAGGTTATAGTCCAGGGGTTGGACTTATAACCTGGTGTTGTGTGATTTTTAACTTAGACTCTTCTGGGATTTCTTGGTAGATTTGACAATTTTCAGACACTGAATATGGGCATTGCCCTAGTCTCCATCATTGCAATTGTAAGATTGCAGGAAAACCAAAATCACTTCAAGATGGTTTTCTGTTAAAATCTTGTGTAAAGCTTTGTCCTTAAAATCGCTAGAAGATAACACTTTTGAAAAAAGGTGATGTTTACTGGCACCCTGGCCTCTTATAGTTATTTCTGAACATGACTACATAATAATCACTGATGACAATAACAAAATAATTCTCAATTATTTTTCTTCTTGATTTTAGGGTTACCTTAGATAAGATGATCAAATACCTGGTCAACGGGGTAGGGTTATAGGATGTCTTACAGGAGAATGCTTTATTCTCAACAACCACCTGATGAAGGAGCAGTGCTCCGAAAGCTAGTGCTTCCAATTAAACCTGTTGGAGTATAATCTGGTGTTGTGTGATTTTTAACTTTGGCCACCCCTGTCCAACACTGGCTCCTCCAAGTCATTACAGGAGGAGATTCTTCTGCTATTAACACCTATTGTGGATTTATTGTTTGCTTTCTCTCCACAACCATTACCACTTTCTTTGCCTTTTGCACCAAGGCCTTCAGCCAGAAACATTCTCCTGACATTTCCTTCCATCCCACCTGCTCCTTTCCCCTTTCTCAATAGCATAAAACCCACTACTTTTCCAGTTCCGAAGAAGGGTCACTCAAAACGTTAACTCTGTTCCTCTCCACAGAAATTGCCAGCCCTGCTGCGTTTCTCCAGCACTTTCTGGTTTTATTATCCTGAACATTAGAATCATAGAATCCCTACAGTCTGAAAAAGGACATTTGGTCCAACAAGTCCACACTGACCCTCCAAAGAGTATCCCATTCAGATCCATTCCCCAACCCTCTCACTTTGCATTTCCCCAACTAATGCACCTAACCTTCACATCCCTGAACATTCTGGGACGATTTCCCATGGCCAATTCGCCTGACCTGCACATCTTTGGAGTGTGGGAGGAAACCAGAGCACCCGGAAGAAACCCACGCAGACACGGGGAGAAGGGCAAATGCCACACAGACAGTCGCCCAAGGCTGGAATCAAACGTGGGTCCCTGGCACTGTGAGGCAGCAGTGCTAACCACTGAGTGAACATGCCACCCTTTGCCTGGGCATCTGGATTACAGATATTACCAGTTCAATACTTTCTATCAAAGGTACAACTGCTATGATGGGGTGATACTATAGTCCTCCTAATAGCCAGTGAGAGATAGACGAATAGATATGGAAGCATATCATGGAAAGATGCAAAAACAACAAGGTTTAACGGTTGATCTTAACTGACCCAAGATTGACTAGGACTCCCTTAGTGCAAGGGCTTAGATTGTGTAGAATTTGTTAGGTGCATCTAAGATGGTTTCGTGAAGCAATATGTGGATAGTTCAGTGAGGGAAAGGTCATACTAGATCTTGTATTGGGGAATGAGCTTGGCAAGGCGATTAATTTTCAGACAGGAAGGATCTTGGGAATAGTGATCTGTAAGTTTTAAAACAGCTATGGCAAAGAATAAAACTGGTCCTTGGGTAAAAGTGCTAGATTGGGGTAAAGCTAATAACAGCAGAATTAGGCAGGACCTGGAGAAATTAGTTTGGGGGCAGCTGTTTTAGGATCAATCCATATCACACGTTTGGCAGTCTGTTAAAGGCCAGTTGATCCGAGTTCAGGACCAGCATGTTCCTGTGAGAATGAAAATAAGGATGGCAAGATTCGGGAACCCTGATTAACCACAATGTGGTCTCCTCTACATTGGGGAAATGAACCATAGACTGGGTGACTGCTTTGCAGAACATCTATGTTCTGTCTACAAAAAAGACCTGGAGTTTCCGGTTGCCTACCACTTTAACACCCCACCCTGTTCCCCAGCCGACATTTCTGTCTCAGGCTTGCTGCAGTGCTCCAGTGAAGCTCAGCGCAAACTGGAAGAACAACATCTCATTTTCCACTTGGGACCCTGCAGCCCTCCGGACTCAATATCGAGTTCAGTAATTTTAGGGCCTGAACTCCCCCATGTCCTCGCCCTCTACCCAACACACCAGGTCTTGTTATCAGATTGTCTGCCATTACACACACTATTGTCAACCACTAACAGTCTCCATTAACAGCTATTCACCCTCCCAGCCAGATCATTATTCGTCCCTTTGTCTATCCAACTGCTCTTCTCTCTCTTTGGTCTCTATCCCCACCTATTGTTTACTCATTACCCACCCCACCTTCATCAGTTCTGAGGAAGGATCACCTTAATTTCTCTTCACAGATGCTGCCAGACTTGCTGAGCCTTTACAGCAATTTCTGTTTTTGTTTCTGATTTATAGCATCCGCAGTTCTTTCGGGTTTTATTTCCTTCTCCGCAGCTTGACAATTTTCCAATGTGACTTTGTTGCTTCTCAGACTTTCCCCACCGTCAATGTCAAAAATCCAAGCTCTCCCCGTGAAATGCCTGCCTTTCGAGCTGTCCTGCTCTTGCAATAATACTTTAGAAAACAATCTGTCTTCCACGATTTCCCCCAGAAAGTAGGCTGAAGTCAAACAGAAATTTGACAGCACCAAGTGTCAAAACATGGGCCCTCATGCTTTGCTTTCACTGGTCTCTCTGTCTCGCTGTGCAATGTTGATATACTGCTGCCAAAAAGCAGTTAAACACCTCGCCATGTGTTGAATCTGTGTGCTTTATACTGTCCTGAAGCTGGAATTGCAGTGTACATTGCCGAGAAACTATATATTTTTGACTCCCTTCACCCTTTTCCCCGTTGTTTTTCATTTGCCTCTGCCTGCAGGAACTGTACATTTGTTCTAGTGCATGGAATGAATTATTGGGAATTCTGTCTTTAATAACAGATCAAGTCTAAACTGCTCCCATTTAACTAGGGAGGGTCTTTCTGGCTGGAGATACCGTTTTCCACGTGTAAAAAAAAAGGGGAGGGAGCTGGCATTGACAGCGTTTGTGAATTGCTGTGGAGAGCAGTTTGAGTTGGAGTTAAATGATTCTCCTCCCTTGAATCTTTTACTGCTTCTGTCACTCTCCGTATGCTGGGTTACAGAGCGGTCACAGGCTGCCTCTGCTAGTCTATCCCACTCAACTGGCTGATGGAACCTCAGCAATTAAGAGCTAAACTCCTGATCAGCAAACTGATCTGACACTTGTTTAACAAGCCCAAGCTGTGCAGTGCTTTTTTTTAACCTGGTTTATTTAAGACTGATTAATACCCGTGTGAAGCAAACACGCAGCGTTTAGCCATGTTGGCACTCGCGCAGTCACTCTGCGGTGTGCCAGCTGTATATCAGTCAGTGTTAAGTTCAACTCCCCCACCCCCCACAGGGTAAAACATTGGAAGATTCAAATCCCATTCCAACAATCTGAAACAAAGTCATGAGTTTTTAGTGTCACACCTTTCCTGAAGACATGATGGTACAAAGTGCTTTATTATACAGTGCGGTCACTGCTGGGAGATAGGAAGCAGGGTTGCCTATTCATGCACAGCAAGATCCCACAAATGTCAAAGCGGTGACGAGCAGATAATCTGTTTCTTTTTAGAAGTGCTGATGAAGGGGATAACTACTGGGCAATGATAAACAGCAGAACTGTCCTCCTCCTTTTTCAAAACAGAGTAATGGAATCTTTCCCCTCCTTAGACCATCAGCTTATCAGATATTGTGAAAGTTGGCACCTCCAACTGTGCTGCCTGATCACTGAACCAGTGCAGCAAGTGTCAGTTTCAGTGTAAGACTCAATCTCTGAAGTACAGAAGGCTGACACTGCCAAATGAATTAAACTGAGGGAAAACTACACCATTAGAGACGCTCTTTCAGATCAGACATGAACACAGTCTGTTCGCCATATTTGAAGAAGGGAAGTTGTCCCCAGTTTGATTCCAATTCCAATGCCAGCCACTCAGAACAGGCACTGAATGATAATTGAGGCTGAGTCACATCGGAATTAGCAGCAAGATAAGGCCATTTGGCCCCTCAAGTTGCAATAGAATCATGGGTGACTATGGCCCCAACACCATACACCCACTAGTTCCCTTTGCTAGTGAAGAATCTATCTCAGGAGGTGGTGGGGACTGCAGATGCTGGAGAGTCAGAGTTGATAAAGCGTGGCACTGGAAGAGCACAGCAGGTCAGGCAGCATTTGAGGAGCAAGAGAGTCGACATTTCTGGGCATAAACCTTCATCAGAAGAGTTACGCCTGAAACGTCAACTCTCTTGCTCCTCAGATGTTGCCTGACCTCAATAATCTTTGTAACTCTGCCGTAAAAATATTCAATGTTGCTAACTCCCCTACTCCCTGGGGAGAGGAGTTCCAAAGCCTCACAATTCTTTGAAAGAAAACATTTCTCCTCACATCCATCTCAGAAAGAAGGGAGCTCCTCTATTTTTAAACTGCAACCCCTCGGTTGTCTATCCCACTTGAGGAAGCATCCCTTTAGCATCCAGCCTCAAGCTCTTCTCTGTTTCAATAGGTTCACCTCTCATTCTTCTAAACTCCAATGGATACAGGTCTGGCCTGTCTGACTCTCTTCATAAAACTGCAGCCCTCTCCCAGCTATCAGTTGAATCTTCTCTGAAGCGCTTCTAATGCATTTATATCCTGCATTAAATGAGGAGCCCTAAAATATACACAAAATTCCAAATGCGGTCTTGAAAATGCCATGTAAAACTGTTCAACATCTCTCCTTTGATATCCCATTCCCCCTGAAATAAAAGGCAGAATTCCTTTTGTTTTAAGGGGCATTCCTTTCCTAAACACAGATGTACTGGCTAGCTTATTATAGCAGCATTGAAGGATAGCAGAGAAATAGGCCATTTGGCCTATCATGTCCGTGCTGGCTCTCTCACTTCACATGCAAATTGGAAGGAACATTGCATACAGTATCTGGTTGACGTTAGCATAGTCCCACTCTCTCCTTGAAGCGGGACAACTGGCAGCAGTTTAACCTGGGGGGGGGGGCGGTCATCACATTTCATCAAGGAACAAGAATGGAAGAGGCAAGACTTCATGCTGGTACAGGAACTGAACCTGCACTGTTGGTGTCACAAACCAGCTCTCCAGCCAAGTGAGCTAACCATCCCACTGTGATGGCCTCATAATAGGGATATTGCAACGTGGACTGGGCCTAGTTGTTGGGTGCTGGGGTTAACAGTGCGTGACCCAATGGCTGTGGTTAATGGTGGCATGTAACCCATGGTGTTAGGGAGTGCATGAAAATACTTGTGACAGGGACGTGCGCTCATCAACCGACCCCAATGGGTGTGCAGGCGAGAATTCAACAGAGGATATCCCACACGTCATTCGATATTTACTTTGACACTGATCAGCTCACACAAAGCATTCTCTGAGAGTTTTTAAGCCTTGCGGATTCTGGACGTTGCTGTTCAAACGTTGTCACCCCTTTCCAAAGTCACCTTTTATCTTCTCGTGCTTGGATCTGATGAATGAGCGTCGACTCAGTACTTTCAGTGAAAGGGGCTTATCTTGGAGAGAAAGCAGTCAGTGCTGATGTGATGGATCAATTCAAAAAAATAAGATAAGGATTAAGCAGGCCAAACAGAACAGTGTGTCATATGTAAGTACACAAAGCCTCTGTTTGTTAGGAAAAATAAATTATAGATGAAAATATTTGAGCGTTGCAGCCACAGTTCCTAGCTAAATAAACTAAGTGAGCAATAAACAAATGCTATATCCTGTTTGTCTTAAATCAAACAGAATTTATATTGAGATTATTGATGGTGAGATAGCAGCATGTTTAATGCCTCTGTAATAAGTCCCTGCAATCAATTGCTGTTCTGAGTTAAGTCAGTAGCAACTAAGAATGCAGTTAACTGCAAAGAATCCACAGCCACTAGTCAAAGCCCATATTTGTCCAATGCCAATCAGCATCAGAAACAAATGGCATGGCATGTGGGATCTTTCTGTGCGCAAATTCACAGCTGTGTTTCCTTAATGGCAAATATGACCAGGCTTCAAAAGTACTTTGTCGGTTTGTAGGTGCTGGAGAAATGAAAATCCTCCCTTTCTGTAGTGTCAGGTGAGCTGGGGGGAGTGGGTATGGTTGAAGTGCTCACTGTTGGGTGAGAAGGGAACGCTGTCTGGAATGTCCTACTCCTTTGGAACCACATTGCCTGCTGGTGGAACCTTTCATACCAACGCTTCCCTCACTACAATCAGTTCTGGTTCTGAAATGCTAATGATTCAAAACATTAGCTCTGCTTTCTCTCCACAGATGCTGCCAGGCTTGCTGAGTTTCTCCAGTAATTTCTGTTTCTGTTTCTGATTCCTAGTATCTGCAGTATTTTGGTTTTGGTGTGTTTTGTTTAATTTACTGATAATGTCTATCCCCAAATGTGAGCAAGAGTGGTGTGGGCATGGCCTCACTTGTAGATCCCCAGACAAAGATGAGACAAGTCCTCAGGAATGCAAGATTAGCAATCCTTTGGAGCTCGTTGAATGTTAGAGTTGTCCACTTTGGGAATGATGCCATGGCTTTAGAGGCAGGAGCTGCAGGGATATTCTTGATAAATCCTGGGGTAGAGGATTCCCGTAATGTGGAGAAGTTGGGCTGACGTCAGGCTCCCTCGTCACAAAGTACCTTGGGACGTTCAGTCACATTGCACGCGCTATATAAATGCAATATAATGTCGGTCTCTTTGGCTGTTAGGTGCCTGTTGGCATGGCCCCCAGTGGCGTTGGCAGCTGTTCATCCAGACACTAAACCAAGGAATCAGTTCTCATGTGTGAGAATCAGCGTAAGTGCAAGACGGCAAGTTGACTTGGGTAGGCATCACGTACAGTCCTAGCCCAGATATCTGTAAGCAGCTACTGTTCAATCTGTGCTGATAGCAGCAGCTAACCCTTACTGTATTTCCCATTGCAGGGACTGTAAGGTAGTTGTCATGTCCTACTACACCCCCAGCTGGGATCCATTAATGCTACAAATCAAGTTTAGATTAGATTAGATTACTTACAGTGTGGAAACAGGCCCTTCGGCCCAACAAGTCCACACCGACCCGCCGAAGCGTAACCCACCCATACCCCTACATTTACCCCTTACCTAACACTACGGGCAATTTAGCATGGCCAATTCACCTGACTTGCACATCTTTGGACTGTGGGAGGAAACCGGAGCACCCGGAGGAAACCCACGCAGACACGGGGAGAACGTGCAAACTCCACACAGTCAGTCGCCTGAGTCGGGAATTGAACCCGGGTCTCTGGCGCTGCGAGGCAGCAGTGCTAACCACTGTGCCACCGTGCCGCCCACGGTGAAGTTGAAAATGGAATTTTCAGGATTGTATGACTTCATACCACTTTTCCTCATGTTTTCATTTCACTGGGAAATACTGGCTTTCATGATGTTAGACCATTGCTTTTCCCAGCTTTGATTGATGCCATTTTGGATTGGTCTATTCCATACAGACGACGAATCCATGACCAGATCCTTCCCACCTTGTTGGCTATGATCTTGCTTTTTTTATTCACTCTGTGGTACATGGGCATTGCTGGCTGGATCAACATTTATTGCCCATCCCTAGTCACTCCTTAAGAACGTGGCATTGAGCTGCCTTCTTGAACCACTGCAGTCCATGTGCTGTAGCTAGACCCACAATGCTCTTAGGGAGGGAATTCCAGGATTTTGATGTAGCGACAGTGAAGGAATGATGACGTATTTCAAAGTCAGAATGGTGAATGATTTGGATGAGAAATTAAATGGTGGCACTCCCATGTATCTGCTGCCATTGTCCTTTCTGATGGAAGTGGTTGTGGGTTAGGAAGGTGCTGTCTGAGGGTCTTTGGTGAACTTCTGCAGTGAATCTCGTAGATAGTGCACACTGTTGTTACTGAGCGTTGGTGGTGGAGGGATTGGATGCTTGTGGATGTGGGCTGCTTTTCCTGGATGGTGTCAAGCATCTTGCACACTGAAAATACACTGTGGCCTGAACTACTCAACCTCAGTGGACTGTACCCTGTCTTTTCACAGAGAATGAGCTCCCAGTGACGCCAAATAGTAGTTGGATAATCCTAAATTCAATTAAGGAAAACCTGTTTAAAAAAGCTAATGGAATGCATGCATTATATTGAGGTGTACAAGGATTAGGTGTTACATTTCAGTGATGTAAATCTTTGGGCAGATTACACCTGGAGTTACTGTGCACATTTCTAGTTCTCACACCTGAGGAAGGATTTCTTATCCTTTGATAGTTTACAATCCTGCTCCTCAGATGCTGCCTGACCTGCTGTGCTTTTCCAGCACCACCCTCTTCGACACTGACGCTCCAGCAGCTGCAGTCCTTACTCCCTCCTGGGATCACAAGAAGTAAGCATGACCAACAAGGGTTAAAGATGTGAGGGGCGATGACACAAACTTGGATTGCTTGGCATTTAGTACGTCAAAGGATTATTTGATTAGGATTAAGATAAAGATGGGATCAGATCCAATCAATAGAGAGAAGCTATTTCAGGTGCTAAGGAAATCCAGGAGGAGAGGGGAGAAGGGCTGAAGTCCTGAAGAAGGGCTCATGCCTGAAACATCGATTCTCCTGCTCCTTGGATGCTGCCTGACCTGCTGCGCTTTTCCAGCAACACATTTTCAGCTCTGATCTCCAGGATCTGCAGTCCTCACTTTCTCCTCGGAGAGGGAAAAGCCAAACATTCAAACCAGAAACTTTCTGAACCAAGAAGAATGGTGCAAATTTGGACATCTCTTTGGAAATCAGCAATTTTTAAAAATTGACTCATGGAATGTGGCCCTTGCTGGCTAGGCCAGTATATATTGCCCATCCCTAATTGCTCAGAGGGCAGTTAAGAATCTACCACATTGTTGCTAAATTTCTTGTTCACTTACAATCTGGCACTGGTGGGTGAAGCAAGGGTGGGTGGATGGAGTTGGGCTGCAGATCACCCATTGAATGAAATAGCATTGTAGCTCGAAGGTCTGAATAGCCTTCTCTTTGTTTCCATGTTCCTGGACAGATTATTCATATACATGTATCTTATAAAGGTAAAATTTAAACTAGTGACCTCCATTTCCAAAGTCTAGTGTCTAATCACTGGATTATTTGATTTTTCAATTCATTTTTGGGATGTTATGTTGCTGGCAGAGGGCAGTGTTTATTGCCCCATCCTAGTTGTCCCTTGAGAAGCTTATAGTGAGTCTCTTGCTGGTGGGATTTAGTGGCTACCACTACTGCCTCACAGTAGTGGGGACCTGGATTTGATTTCAGCCTATCTAACAGTTGTAATTTGTTATTCAACAAAATTATTACTGTAGTGAGGTACAACGTAAAGAAAAAAAACCCAAAAGGCTGTATAATTGGCTTTGATGAATGCATGAATCTAGGTTTGGATGATGCAGAAAAATTCACATGAAATGAAAATCAAGAAAATAGATTCCAGCCTCGGCTGACTGTGTGGAGTTTGCACGTTCTCCCTGTGTCTGCGTGGGCTTCCTCCAGGTCCTCCGGTTTCCTCCCACAGTCCAAAGATGTGCAGGTTAGGGTGGATTGGCCATGCCAGGGTTGATCCATAGTGTCCAGGGATGTGCAGGTCAGGTGGATTATCCATGGGAAATGTGGGGTTACAGGAATAGGGTCGGAGGGTCAGAGCAGACTCGATGGGCTGAATGGAACTCTATCTGCACTGCAGGGATTCCATGACTTCCTTCTTGAACCATTGTAGCCTTTGGGTGTAAATATCTGCAAGTTGGAGGGGGCCATTAGGGATCTTCACTTTGTGATGGTGAAGGAACAACAAAATAATTCCAAGCTATGGTGGCATGCGAATTGAGCCAGTTTACAGGTGTCAGTGTTTCCATAGAACTGTTGCCCTACAAGGTGGTATAGGCCGTGAGTTTGGAAGGGGCTATCACAGGAGCCTTGACAGATTGCTGCAGTCCATCTTGTAGATGGTCCACACTGCTTCCACTTTGGATCAGTGATGGAGAGATGAACATTTAAGGTGAGTTACTGACCAAGCAGACTGTCTTATCCTGGAAGGCGTTGAGCTTGTGTATTATTGAAACTGCCCTCATTCTATTATTGAATAGGGTTATTCCAGGTTGAAGAAAGGAATGCTATACTAGTCAACAGTAACAGGATATTACATTCCTAATGGTTAGGCTCCCATCCACCCGCATACTGTGTGCATATTATTCAGAGTACTAACATCTGTCCCATTAGCAGTGTACGTCAGTGTTAATCCAATGAGGTTTCACTGATGGATCCTGTGCTGTGTGAAGTCAGTCAGTGGTCAGTGCTGCACACTGTTATCAGTAACACAGCTGCAAACTACTAAAAACAGAACAATTCCAACCATTCTTTAACAGTTTGAAACGTTCCCTGCACATATTTTCTGGTTTCATGTCACCACATATTTGTTCAGAAAATACCAAACAAGGACATGACCATGACTGGGCGATGGTGCCTCTTGTCTTCATTCTCTGGTCCATCAGAATAGACTCCTGGTCACGGTCCAATCTCACATGTGTGCTGATGACCTATTCAAGTTGTATTATATTACAAGAAGGTGCTTGTGATTCCAAGGGAATTTGCTGATCTTTGCATGTGGAGTTAGTGGGCCATTGGAAACACATCAGCATAAGAAAAAGGAGAACCAGGCCATTCAGATCATCTTGGTTTCAAAAAGGAGTTGCATGTAGCACTCGAGGTTAAAGGGATCAAAGGATACGGAGAGAAAGAGGGAACAGGAAATTGAGTTGGATGGTCAGCCTTCAGGGAACTTCAAACCAGCGTCTACAGGAAAACAACACATACGGATCAAATATTGAACTGCAGAAGCAATCATCCCAACAACCAAAAATGAAGCTGCATCAAAACGTTATTTCAACGAGCCAACACACACTGCAGCACAGAGGAACTACGCAGAGCAGAGGAGAATCACCTATACCGTGTATTCAAAAAGAATGGGTACCCAATGAACACGTGGGCGGCACGGTGGCACAGTGGTTAGCACTGCTGCCTCACAGCGCCAGAGACCCGGGTTCAATTCGAGCCTCAGGCGACTGACTGTGTGGAGTTTGCACGTTCTCCCCGTGTCTGCGTGGGTTTCCTCCGGGTGCTCCAGTTTCCTCCCACAATCCAAAGATGTGCAGGTCAGGTGAATTGGCCACGCTAAGTTGTCCGTAGTGTTAGGTAAGAGGTAAATGAAGTATGGGTATGGGGTATGGGTGGGTTGCGCTTCGGAGGGTCGGTGTGGACTTGTTGGGCTGAAGGGCCTGTTTCCACACTGTAAAGTAATCTAATCTAAACACAGTCCGCCGATTTCTCAGCAACAAACTCAAACAAGCAGACAAAACACATCCAGAAACCCTAGCCACACTCCCCTACATCAAAGACATCTCGGAAATAACTGCCAGACTACTCAGACCCCTTGGCATCATGGTAGCTTACAAACCCAGCAACACACTAAAACAGCAGTTAATGAACTTGAAAGTTGAAACTTTATTGCTGGAACAGCACAGCAGGTCAGGCAGCATCCAGGGAACAGGAGATTCGACGTTTCGGGCACAGGCCCTTCTTCAGGAATGAGGAATGAGGAACTTGAAAGACCCTATACAGACAACGAGCAAAACTAATGTTATTTACAAAATACTGAGCAAGGACTGTAACAAACACTGCTGAAAAATGTGTTGCTGGAAAAGTGCAGCAGGTCAGGCAGCATCCAAGGAGCAGGAGAATCGACATTTCAGGCATGAGCCCTTCTTCAGGAATTCCTTGGATGCTGCCTGACCTGCTGCGCTTTTCCAGCAACACATTTTCAGCTCTGATCTCCAACATCTGCAGTCCTCACTTTCTCCCTGTAACAAACACTACATTGGACAAACAGGCAGAAAACTAGCCACCAGGATACATGAACACCAACTAGCCACAAAAAGACGTGACCCTCTCTCACTATTATTCTCACATATAGATGAGGAAGGACACCACTTCGACTGGGACAACACATCCATCCTAGGACAAACCAAACAAAGACACACATGAGAATTCCTAGAAGCATGGCATTCCAACGGGAACTCTATCAACAAACACATCGAGTTAGACCCCACCCCCTGAGAAAAGGAACAGGAAGTGACTTCACCACAGAATAACATCACCACAGGAAATGACATCACCAACCCAAAGAAACCCAAACATATAAATAGAAAGCCGGAATTTTCAGCATTGCTTCTCATGAGGTCCACTGAAAATGTTACCTACTAAGATAACGAAATGTCTGGAAATGAGCCTTCCAGCTCAGCGAGCAAACCTACATCCAAAGCCTCAACCTGAGCTACAAATCTTCTTAAAACTCGCTATGATCATGTCAAATAACAGAGCAGACTCAAAGGGCTGAGTGATCTATTCCTGCTGCTACTGCTTTCTTGGGACGAGAATTCCAAAGATTAATGACCCATTAGGAGAAATCATTCAATAATTCCTCATAAGACAAACCCTTCATCCAGAAATCCTTTCCTGAAGAAGGGCTCATGCCTGAAACGTCGATTCTCCTGCTCTTTGGATGCTGCCTGACCTGCTGTGCTTTTCCAGCAACACATTTTCAGCTCTGATCTCCAGCATCTGCAGTCCTCACTTTCTCCTATCCAGAAATCAGCCAAGTAATCATTGTCTGAACAACCTCTATTGCACGTCTATCATTCTCTGAATAAAGAAACCAAACTGTACACAGTATTCCAGGTAAGACCCTATTATTGTCTTCTACAGTTGCAATAGATCATGGCATTGGATCACTTATGAACTTACCAAACCATAAAAGACAACATGTTTTTTTAAAAGGGGACTCATTCTGCCAAAATGACTGTGGATGCAAATCCAGAAGCTGGCTGGAGGGAGAGAGCCTGGAATGTCATACCTGCTGGGGTGTCAATGAAGCTTTAAATAGACCGACATTAAAGGGTAATTGCAAACTGAAATGTAATCTCCTGGGAGTTATCTTGGACTGTGAACGTGATGGGAGAAAAGCCAGCAGTCTTCATGAGAGACAGATGTTGCATCTTCCCCTGACAAGAATAGACAAGGAGAAAGTGAGGTCTGCAGATGCTGGAGATCAGAGCTGGAAATGTGTTGCTGGAAAAGCGCAGCAGGTCAGGCAGCATCCAGGGAACAGGAGAATCGACGTTTCAGGCATAAGCCCTTCTTCAGGAATAGACAAGAACAGGGGTTGAAAGCTGGTCTGTGTGTATTAATGGAAGAAGGAGCGGTAGTGAGCTGAGGTATATGCCAATGGGCTGAGTAGTCTTGTGTAGTTTGCTGTAAAAGTCAAAGGTGAAGAACTCTCATCACCCCTATGCCACAGGTAAAAGTCCTCTTACATCCTGGGTAGTTCAAACCAGCCAGCAGGCCAATCAAAAGGATCCATGACAAAGGAATTCTATCCAAATGCTATGGCAAGAATCCCAAATTTATTGCTCACCTATTAACATTTCACAATCCATGTTTCACGAATACCTCATAGAGACTAATCCATAGAGGGGAAGCAAAGGCATAGTGGCAAAGTTACTACAGTAGAAATCTAAAGCCTAGGACTAACATTCTGTTGGTATTGGCTTGAGTCCCATCATGGTAGATGGTGAAATTTGAATTCAATCAAAATTTGAATAAAAATCTAGCTTAATTGTCAGTTGTCATAAATGCCCTAATGCCCTTCAGGGAGAGGAAATCAACCATCCTTAGTTGGCCTGACCTACATGTGACTTTAGACTCATAGAGATGACTTTGAATTAGAATTAGAAATGGATAATAAATACTGGCCTAGCCATGATTCTCACATGCAGTAACCAAATTAAGAAAGGTTATCTTTTAACTTTTTTTGCACTCACTCCCTATTCCTAATTTGTATTGCATTATTATTTCTTTTGCAGTTGGTAACTAATAAACTGACTCTTTTGTGAATTCAAGAGAGCTTTTGGTTAAATTGGTTCTTTTCAAAGTATTAGTTCAGTTCGTTTAGGAATCCACAAGGGAGAGGATCCTATTTTAATTAACCTGGTGGTGGGTGATCAAGGTGGGGAGCGAGGATGGCGCAGGGAGTATAGGCGAAAAAGAAGGGGGGGAGTTCATCCCACCTCAGCTGGGAGCTTGATATTTTGAGATATCCTTTCTGGAAAGTCACCTGCGGTCTGGTCATAAAAGAAAGATTTCTCTACTTTTACGTTCCAGTCTCCTTGCAGTAAAGGTCAACTCTATGATTAGATAGAAACACTGACTCTCTCCCTCTCTTTCACTTTAGTGGAAGGACAGTCTGTATTCATGGTACAAGGCACTGTCAACTCCATATTAGGATTCCAAATGCAAATGAAACAATTGCTTTGTTCAATATCTCTACTATGTCCAAACGTTCTACACTTACTTCCTTATTAATGATTCATTTCCTATCTCAATCCCAGTTTAATCCCTCATATTTTGATCTTCTACAGTGATCAATGAAGTTTAGTGTAAACTGAATGAACAACATCCTCTCTGCTGTTAGGGGAATTTTGACCTCCCTTGCTCAGGTTCGAGGTCATCTAAACCTCTGCTGTCCTAATATCCTGTCTTACCTCAAATCCCGTTCACTGAGGTTCCCTATTTCCAAAGGTTTAAAGTTCTCTTTTTTTTCTTTCAAACCCTTCCATGGCCTCACCCTTTACTACCTCTACAATTTCTTCCAAACCGAGATAACTGTAGTCCTCTGACCATGACCACCTGTCCATCTGGAAAGCATCCCTGAAGAGGTCAAACACTGTCACTGAATCATGGAGGGCCCCCTGAAGGTTGACCTGCCAAAATAGAGATAATCCATTTGGAAACTCAGATAACACACTGAGAGCTCCATCAGGAATGTGTAGAAGCACAGTGGAGGTGTCAGAGCAAACCACAAGCCCTCAAACAATTCTTCCATCCAACACAAAAGAACATAGAGACCTAGGGGTTCAGGCATAATTCTTTGAAATCTGCATCACAGGCAGACAGGGTGGTTAAGAAGGCATATCGGAGTTGGGACGTCATGTTGAGGTTTTATAGAGATGTTGGTGAGGCCTCTTCTGGAGTACTGTGTGTAGTTCTGGTCACCCTGTTATAGAAAGGACATTATTGAAATGGAGAGGGTTCAGAAGAGATTTATCAGGATGTTGCCAGGAATGGAAAGTTTGAGTTATAAAAATAGGTTGAATAGGATGGGACTTTGCTCACTGGAGCATAGGAGGTTGAGGAGTGAACTACAGAGATTTATAAAATCATAGATAAGGTGAATAGCAAAGATCTTTTCCCGAAGGTGGCTGAGTTCAAAGCTATTATTAAGGTGAGAGGAGAAACATTTAGAAAAGACAGGAAGGGCAACTTTTTTACACAGCAAATGGATAGTGTGTGGAATGAACTGCCAGAGGACGTTGTGGGTACAATTACAATGTTTAAAGGACATTTGGATAAGTACATGAAGAGGAAAGGCTTGGAGGGATATGGGCTAAGTGCAGGCAGGTGGGAATACTATAGTTTGGGAACATAATCAGCATGGACTGGTTGGATGGAAGGGTCTGTTTCTGTGCTGTATGACTCTATAATTGGCCTTGCTAAATTGCCTGTAGTGTTAGGTGCAGGGGTAAACGTAGGGGAATGGGTCTGGGTGGGTGCGCTTCGGCGGGTCGGTGTGGACTTGTTGGGCCGAAGGTCCTGTTTCCACACTGTAAGTAATCTAAATCTAATCTAAAATAATAGGACCTGCCCCATGTGTGAATACCTGCACGGAATGCATTGAACCAGAGTGGAGGTGAGATATCCTCCATCACAAGGTATTGTCATAAAAGAGGATTTTCAATGTCAGGTTTCTCCATGTCATACCTATAATGCTGTGGCTTTGTGGGTTTGTCTTTGTATTTGCGTGAGAGTGTCTGGGGATGTGGTCATCGCTGGCTGGGCCAGTGCTTATTGTCCATCCTCAGTTGCCCCTGGGGATGGTGAGCGCCCTTTTTGAACCGCTTGTGATGATGCTTTAACAAGGTTATTGAATCCTTGGTATTTTTTCAGAGAGGTTGTAAAAGCATAGGTTCAGAAAAGTCTGGGTTTGGAAGGATTTTAGGGCCAGTCTGATTATAGCTAACAGATACTGCATCAGGAAAAAAAGGCTTTCAAGGTTTAAAAAAAAAATCACTTGTACAATGAAAGGAGAGTGGCCAGTCCTCCCAGGTCAGCCATTCTCTGATTTGATTTGGTTTTGGCAGTCTGGCTATTCACTGAAACCAGTCAGACAGTTGGAAAAGCTGCTGGAACCAAAGAAGCAGGTCCATGCTGACCCTTCTCACTCTCTGACTTCTCTCCTGTAAGATCCCCTGTTTGATTTAACCTTTTGTGCCAGGAGTGTTTATGAGGATTGTTGCAAGTATTGGGAATAACATCGTTAAACTGGGATAATCGGAAAAGTTAAGTTTTTCTATGTTCTGTTCTCTTTTCGTTTGTGTTTTGTTCAGTAATCTTATAAATAAATTCTGTTTTGTTTGAAACGTAGTGGTTTAGCCAGCTGCATCACTCCTGGAATATCTGCGTTACACCTGCTTAAAACAACAAGCAAAGTTAGATTAGATTCCCTACAGTGTGGAAACAGGCCCTTCGGCCCAACCAGTCCACACCGACCCTCCGAAGAGTAACCCACCCAGACCCATTTCCCTCTAACTAATGCACCTAGCACTATGGGCAATTTAGCATGGCCAATTCACCTGGCTTGCACATCTTTGGACTGGGTTACTTTTTTGAAATGTTTGAGGGGGGGTCTCACCTGGTCCATAACATAATGCAGGTGTCGATCGTCCCACAATGCCCTTTGGGAGGGAATTCCAGGAATTTGAACCAGCAACAATGAAGGGACAGCAATATATTTCCAAGTCAGAATGGTGTGTGGCTGGGAGGGGAACTTGCAAGGGGTGGTGTTCCCATCCATCTGCTGCCCTTGTCCTTCTAGAGGGAAGTGGCAATGGGTTTGGAAAATCTTGTGCAAAGATTTTTGGTGAATTTCTGCAGTACGCCTTGTGGACAGTACACACTGCTGCTACTGAGTGTGAGTGGTGGAGAGAGTGGATATTTGTGGATGGGGCATCAATCAAGTGGGCTGCTTTGTCCTGGATGGTGGTGCAGAGCTCTGTGATGTGGAGGGTTCTGGCTGTCCTTGTGCAAGAATCACAAAAGATTAGCACTGCTGCCTCACAGCGCCAGAGACCCGGGTTCAATTCCCGCCTCAGGTGACTGACTGTGTGGAGTTTGCACATTCTCCCCGTGTCTGCATGGGTTTCCTCTGGGTGCTCTGGTTTCCTCCCACAGTTCAAAAATGTGCAGGTTAGGTGAATTGGCCATGCTAAGTTGCCCGTAGTGTTAGGTGAAGGGGTAAATGTAGGGGAATGGGTCTGGGTGGGTTGCTCTTCGGAGGGTCGGTGTGGACTTGTTGGGCCGAAGGGCCTGTTTCCACACTGTAAGTAATCTAATCTGTTAATATATAGGTGTATAAACTAATCAGGACAGCCAATTGAATTTTATCTTTTCTCATGAGGAAAATAAAATAATAAGTTGGAAAATCATGTTTGGATTGTATACAATATTGGTGGGGCCACATCTGGGGGACTTTGAACAGTGTTAGTCTCCTTATTTAAGGAAGAATGTTAATGTGAAGGAAGCAGTTCTGAGCGTTACTATTTAACATCTGGAATGGGAGTATCACTTTATTACGAGAGGTGGGACAGGCTGGGCCAGTATCAATAGGAGCTCAGAGGAGTGAGTGGTGACTGGATTGAAACATAAAAGATTCAAACAGACACATTCCTGAAGGGTCTTGACAGCGTAGATGTGGAGGAGGTGTTTCCTCCTCTTGGAGAATCTATAACTAGGGGTCACGACTTTGAAATAAGGTCTCACTCCTTTAAGATGTTAAAAATCACACAACACCAGGTCATAGCCCAACAGGTTTATTTGGAAGCACTAGCTTTCGGAGCGCTGTTCCTTCATCAGGTAGTTCATCAACCACCTGATAAGGAGCAGCACTCTGAAAGCTAGTGCTTCCAAATAAACCTGTTGGACTATAACCTGGTGTTGTGTGATTTTTAGCTTTGTCAAGCCCAGTCCAACACCAGCTCCTCCAAATTATGACTCTTTTAAGAATTAGATGGGCTACTTTTTTTTCCTCTGAATGTCAGGAGTCTTTAGAACTGTCTTCCTCAAAAGGTGACAGGAACAGAGTCTGTGAATATTTTTATGGCAGAAGTTATAGATTCTTGGTAATGAAGGGGTGAAAGGTTATTGTGAGCTTGCAGGAATGCTGGGTAATCTGATTGGCCAGAATGTTATTGAAAAGTAAGCTGATTTGCTGCCTCCTGACTCATATGTTTGTGTCCATCTGAAGGAGTGAAATCCAGAATTGGGCATAACACTAATTATAAAACTAAAGAACAAAGAACAATACAGCACAGGAACAGGCCCTTCAGCCCACCAAGCCTGTGCTGGCTCATTATGCCTTTCTAAGCTAAACATCGTTTGCCCATGGCGGTCCATATCATTCTATTCCCTGCCTATTCATATATCTGCCATCATGTCTCTAATGGGTGAGCTGATGTTTTAATAAGGTTTAGTGGAACTCTATTGTAGTCTCCACAGCATCATTCAAGCCTTGGATCCCATCTGCTTTCGAAATCCTAACCATAAGATATAGAAGCAGAATAGGCCATTCAGCCCAATGAGTCTGCTTCACCATTCAATGAGATCATGGCTGATTTGAAAATCTTCAACTCCACTTTGCTATCCTTCCCCCATAACCTTTGACCCTCTTACTGATTACAAATCTGTCCATTTCGGCCTTGAACATACTCGATGACCTAACCTCAACAGCCCTCTGTGGTAAAGAATAGCAGGGCCATCAGTTGCCCGGGCCCCAAGCCTGCTGAATCTTTTAAGGCACTCTTCAATTTTTTGACCAAATCCTCATGTAGCTCCTTCTTTCAGTGCTCCTGTGAAATGCATTAGGACGATGCTTACCATACAGGCATAAGTTGTTGCTGTTGATGCAACTGAATGGAAAGCTAACCCAGAGAATATACAGAGGACTAGCACAGACATATTGGGTTGAATGATCCCTTTCTCTCCTGAAACCATTCTATGCATTGATGTAAGTTTAAGAAATTGAATTCAGTTTAAAAATGTTGATTAAAAGCTGGCATCAGTATGAAGCTACTGAATTCTCATGGATTCCTTTAAGCACTTGTCTCACAGTTTGATCTTGATGTTTATCTTCCTCTGTTCATGGTTAGGAATCAAAGACAGGCCAACAAAATGGGTGTGAGGTGGCCTTTTCTTTTACAATTCACTCAGACAACCAAACAAAATACTTAACGTTCGAGGTCTTTGGGAAGTGAATTCCTCAAGAGAATTTTCTCAGGATCTTTATTAAAACTTGCATCTGTACACTAACTTTTTTTTTCAAGAAATTTCATCAATAATAAGTTTATCTAAATTCTTTCCATAAAAGAAAATGTTAAGGGGAGGCGGGACCATATTTCTAATTCCAATGTTGCTTTCTTAATGGTGAGCACTGTAAAAGCTTTGCTGATTGATGTTTTCCTATCCTGAGTGCTACGTCCAGCTTCCTCGTTAAACTGGGCAGCTGGTTTGTGATGCTAATAGTCTGGGTTCAATTCCTGCCTTGGCTGAGGTTATAATGAAGGTCCCATGCTCTCAATCTCTTCCCTTGCCTGAGGCGCAGTGACTCCTGAGTTGAATTCACCACCATGAGAGAGTGAGATGATGGTGATATTCCCTTACTGTTACATTAACACATCGCCACGTTACTGTTGCCAAGTTGCCCAAAAGAACTTGGTTTATAGAAAGGCGCATCCACAAAGTGATGAGAATTGCCAAGCCTCAAACCTTGCCTTATTGCCATTGTGATGTGCAGCTCTCAAGCGTAATCGTCTGCCTGGTTGTTGAAAAAAGACAACTGTGCCAAGCAAAATGCTCCCTCCAACTGACCCCAAGAGGAAATAAGACAATGCAGAGGAAGAAAGAGGTCACCACTTTGACAAGCATGAACTATTGAAAGGACAGAACGTAAGCCTAAGGTGTCCAACCTTCAGCCTGTGGACCATATAACAGCTACATGTCTGATTTATCTGGAGATAAACTTACAGCTTGGATTTTCATAATTAATAATCACACTCTCATCGCTGTAGTCAGGAGCTCGTGTTGGTGCTGTCGTCGCTTTTAAAGAAAGAGAGGGGTGTTATATCATTGCATTCTCCACACAGAGTTCAGCACTAATTACGTATTCCAAAAATATAACTTATTCATAAGAAGTCTTTATGCACATACACAGTTACTGAAGCAGTTCCATACAGCCTTTGCTTATAAAGAATGAACAAACTTTGGAATTTGGCGTTCCCTACAGTTGCAACAAAAAAGCCCAAGGTATCCCTTACTCCTGCAGGACAATATTTATACAAATTTGAGGCAAGGAGGGGGTCTGACAATTGAATGGACCTCCATTGTACATTGGCAGAAAGACCTTAGATGGTGGCCTTTCCCCACTGTACCTTCAGGAGCTACCTGCAAGCTTTAGTGCATCCCTCAGCACGTAATCCTGGACCTTGAAATGTGCCAGTCTGCAACACACACTTGAGGTCAGCTCTTTACAATGGAAGACCAACCAGGTACAAATTATGATGAGAGGCACTGTACCTTTGGCTTGGCACATATAGCGTACACTGTAGTCATGACCCAAGTTACAGTCTAGTCCACCAGCTGTGTATAGGAAATACAGAGGAACCTCGATTATCCAAACTATTCAGATAACTGATCATTTGGTTAATTGAGTCAATACCTTTCCACTGGGGCTCGGAGTTTTCTGTTAAGTCCGCTACCTGTTCAGGAGACTAGGCAGTAGCACACTGCGCGCGAACCTCCGCCTTCCTGTCCCTAACCCACCCCCTGCCTACCCATCCACCCCTGCTCCCACCCTCCCCCCAAACCCGTCCAATACCGACCCCCATCTGCCCCCACCCACGCCTGTGACCCCTCTCTGGTGCACCCAGACTGGACACCAACATCAAGGCTGCTGCTGCTTTTTTGGGGGAGTGAGTCTCCAAATATAGCATGTACCTCGCACACACACACACACACACACACACACACACACACACACACACACACACACACACACACACACACACACACACACACACACACACACACACACACACACACACACACACACACACACACACACACACACACACACACACACCTTTTGACAGGTTCCACCTCTGCCCTGAACAGGACAATGTTGGAGAGATTATCTGGGGAAGGGGGGGTTTAGGGTTCACCCCCATATAGAACTCCAGGGAAAGTGTGGGGAGAGGGAGAGAGGGCAGGAGGTCAGTCATTTGGAGACGGTGCCTGGGCTCCCATCGATGTTCAGGACTGTTCTCGGCAGCATTTCAGTGAGCCGGGTTCGTTTTTAATCATTGTACCTGGAAACAAAAGACGCGATCAGGGTTAGAAACACACCTTTGATGTAATGTTTCTATCGGGACCTTGAGATCTCCTTCGGATAATCCGATATTCGGATAATTGATATTTGGATAATCGAGGTACCTCTGTACACTTGATGATGATTCACATTTTCAGCACTTGAGTGTCAATCTGGCAGACTTCTGGGAGCCAGCAAAAAAACAACAGCAGGAAAGGAGACCAAATTGACTTTCAAAAAAGTTATTCTTGTTTTCAGCAGTTTTAATGGAGCAGAAATTAGGCCATTCGGCCCATTGAATCTGCTCTGCCATTCAATCATGGCTGATAGGTTTATCAAGGAGAAAGTGAGGTCTGCAGATGCTGGAGATCAGAGCTGAAAATGTGTTGCTGGAAAAGCGCAGCAGGTCAGGCAGCATCCAGGAAACAGGAGAATCAACATTTCGGGCATAAGCCCTTCTTCAGGGCTGAAGAAGGGCTTATGCCCGAAACGTCGATTCTCCTGTTCCCTGGATGCTGCCTGACCTGCTGCGCTGTTCCAGCAACACATTTTCAGCTCTGATAGGTTTATCAACCCCATTTTCCCGCTTTCTCCCTGTCGACTTTGATCCCCTTGGCAATCAAGAACTTATCTATCTCTGTTTTAAATATACTCCATGATATTTTAATCCAGAAGGGTACATTTGACACCTTCACTGTCTGGTTCTATGAAAATACTGGGGAGATAACCTGCCCTAGCTAAACAATTCCCAGTAACTGTCACCATGGGGAGCATCAGGAAGCAGTTCCTGCCTGGTTTCCACATGTCGGATTTAATCCGGACCAGTGGGATTGGCAGGAGCAAAACATTGAATATCAAAACAAACATTCATTGAGTAATGTCAGTGTATCGTCTGCAAATGCTTAAACCACAACACATTTGCAAGATTTGAGTCATTATCTAACTGCACTACCTCAGGTCAGTCTGTCAGTTGATCTGCTGAAGAGCTCAAATTTGTTAAACTTTGAAGAAATGAAGAGGGGATAAAAATGGGAAGAGCTTTCTAGAGAAAACAAAGGAGCAAAATGGAACAGAAATGGTTAACATTCCACTCTACATCTAGTTAAAACCGGAATGAGGTCAGGGGTCATACTTGCACAAAGAGAATGATTGATACCAGGAATGCTCTCCCATTACTGGAGTAAAGGCAAAAATCTTTGAAGCATTCAGGTACCAGTCAGTAAGGGGGTTGCTCTAGGCATCTGTTCACAAATGAAATAGATGGGATTTAATGGTCTCCATCATCTGAGTTTATCCTCATAATCTTTCTAATCCCTGGAATTCTGATACAAGGATGAAATGAGTGGAAATATCACCCTCACCTCTTACTCTGCCCTTCTGACAGAAAGCTGCAAGGATAATCCCCGTGACTTGCTACAGCTCAATTCTTTCTCTGTTGCTCTCCCCCTCTTTCTGATCATAGAGTCATGAATCCATAGAGATGTCCAGCATGGAAACAGACCCTTCGGTCCAACCTGTCCATGCTGACCAGATATCCCAACCCAATCTAGTCCCACCTGGCCAATGACAATGATTCAGGCTTAAATGTTGGGAGGCATGAGTAACAAGCTTGCACACAATCCAAAGGTTGGCCATTAGGTTTATTGTCCCCAGGACCTCAGTTTACACCCCATCGGCATCCACATCTGAAGGGTCATAGCTACCATTTCCGCCATCTCTAGTGCGATGTCACCACCAGATGCACATTCCCTTGTCAGCTTTCCACAGGGACCATTCCCTCTGGGACACCCTGTCCACTCCTCCTTCAATCCCAAAACCCCCCCACTCATAGTCCCATGGCACCTTCCCGTGCAATCGCTGAAGGTGTAACACCTACTCATTTCCCTCCTCCCTCCTCACTATCCAAGGGCCCAATCACACCTTCCAGTTGAAGCAGCCCTTTACCTGCACTTCTCACAATCTAGCCGACTGCATTTGTTGCTCACAATGTGGTCTCCTCGACATTGGGGGAATGAAGCATAGACTGGGTGATATCTTCGTAGCACATCAAGATTTTGCCCGCAAGAAAGACCCTGAGCTTCCAGTTTCCTGCCACTTTAACACCCCACCCTGTTTCCTGGTCAACATCTCTTTCTCAGGCTGGCTGCAGTGCTCCAGTGAAGCTCAGCACAAACTGGAAGAACAACATCTCATTTTCCATTTGGGGACCCTACAGTTTTCTGGACTCAGTAGCGCATCTGATCATTTTAGAGCCTGGGCACCTTCTCCCATACTCTTCCCCCACCTCCCACACACCAGACCTTGTTATCAAATGCTGAAAAATGTGTTGCTGGAAAAGCGCAGCAGGTCAGGCAGCATCCAAAGAGCAGGAGAATCGACGTTTCGGGCATAAGCCCTTGTTCAGAGGAAGGGCTCATGTCCGAAACGTCGATTCTCCTGCTCCTTGGATACTACCTGACCTGCTGTGCTTTTCCAGCAACACATTTTCAGCTCTGATCTCCAGCATCTGCAGTCCTCACTTTCTCCTTGTTATCAAGTGGGTGACTTTCATCGCGCCATCCCATTTTTACTCAATAACGATCCCCATTTCTTTCTCCCTGGATCAACATTATCCATCCTTTTGTCTGCCCTACTGGTGTTATCTCTTTCTGGGCTCCATTACCACATATCATTCACTCCCTTCCGCTCCCCTTTACACCCAACCCTCAGTCTTCAGCACAAATATCACCTTTAACTAGCTCCTATCAGTGTTGAAGAAGGGTCACTGGACCTGAAACATTAACTCTGCTTTCTCTCTGCACAGTTGCTGCCAGACCTGCTGAGTTTTTCCAGCAGTTTCTGTTTTTGTTTCAGATTTTCCAGCATCTGCGGTTCACTGTTTGTTGTACGGGAAAATATTAATGGACCTTGGAAAAATGAAATTCAATCTAAAAAAAGTGTGAGCCAATTCATGAGGGAGACAAGCAAGGCAAGAAACACACAACAAACAGGAGGATTCTGAAAAAGGTCAAATGATTAAGGGACCTTGGAGTTAATATCTACAGATCCCCGAAAGTGGCAGTGTTGTGTAAAGGGTTAGGAAGAATTTTGTGAAATTTGAAAGGGTTCAGAAAAGATTTACAAGGATGTTGCCAGGGTTGGAGGGTTTGAATTATAGGGAGAGGCTGAACAGGCTGGGGCTGTTTTCCCTGGATGTCTGAGGCTGAGGGATGACCATATAGAGGTTTATAAAATAATGAAGGATAAGACAAATAGATAAGGTCTTTTCCCTTTGGTGGGGGAGTACAGAGCTAGAGGGCATAGGTTTACAGTGAGAGGGGAAAAATTTAAAAGGGACCCAAGGGGCAGCTTTTTCATGCAGAGGGTGGTATGTGAATGGAATGAGCTGCCAGAGGAAGTGGTGGAGACTGGTACAATTACAGCATTTAAAAGGCATCCGGATGATTACATGAATAGGAAGGGTTTAGAGGGATATGATTTTCCTGCTCCTCGGATGCTGCCTGACCTGCTGTGCTTTTCCAGCACCAATCTAATCTAGAATCTGGTTTCCATCATCTGCAGCCCTTGTTTTTACCTTAGAGGGATATGGGCCAAGTGCTGGAATTTAGGACTAGATTAGGTTGGGATATCTGGTCAGCATGGACGAGTTGGACCGAAGGGTCTGTTTCTGTGCTGTCCATCTCTATGACTCTGTGACTCGAATAGCTATTGAGCAGAATAAAATGAAGCAGGATGTTGCTGGGTATGGAGGGTTTGAGTTATAAAGAAAGGCTGGATAGGCTGGGACTTCTCCACTGGAACATAAGGGGTTGAGAGGTTTATAAAATCATGAGGGGTATACATAGAGTTAATAATAGGTGTTTTTTTTCCCCTAGGATGGGCGATCTCAACACTAGGGGGCATATTTTTAAGGTGATAGGAGAGTGATTTAAAAAAGACATGAGGGGCACCTTTTTTACACAGAGCATAGTTTATGTGTGGAATGAACTTTCTGAGGAAGTGGTGGATGTGGGTACAGTTATTCAGGTTAGTACATGATAGGAGGGATATGGGCCAAGAGCAGGGAGTTGGGACTAGTTTCGTTTGTGATTATATTCAGCATGGAGTGGTTGGACCGAAGGGTCTGTTCCCGCACTATATAAGTCTATGTGACTGTGATATCAAGCATGGAATTGGAGCCTGAGACCATTTGATTTCCACAGCATTTCCTTCTTTATCATACATTGGGATGTACAATGGAAGGCAACATATCATAAACTGAATAGCCCATGCATATGCTTACAATGTGGGGAGTGACTCTTGGCTCCCTTGACTGAATCTTCGTTTTGTCTTTTAAAAGGGAGTTTTCTAATTAAATCAGTTAATTTGTGGCTGTCACTGATTGGAACGTTTCCTCCAGTTTGGTCTGAGGGGGCACAATGATTGATTCACACCTGTAACTTGAAACCGTTTGTATACATCAGAAGTGGCCTCAGACAGCCCTTGCTCTGAGTGACCCAGCTCACCTTCTGCTAAGAGGCAAGCAATCCAGAACAGGGCCCCTCCACTGGTACGAGCCTATACTTGCTACTGAGAATGATTGATGCTCCAACGCTGGGAGGAGGTCTCTTCTCAACACAATGGAGAAGACTGACTGGAGGCAGGAAGATCAATTACTTGAGACTGTGATTAAATTTGAGGTCCTGAGCTTCAGCAGTTCATAGAATCCCTATAGAGTGGAACAGTCCATCCAGCCCATCAAGTGGCATGGTGGCTCACTGGTTAGCACTGGATTCGATTCCAGTCTTGGGCAAATGTCTGTGTGGAGTTTGCACATTCTCCTCTAGGTACTCCAGTTTCCCCCCACAGACCAACGATGTGCAGGTTAGGTGAATTGAGGAGAAAGTGAGGTCTGCAGATGCTGGAGATCAGAGCTGAAAATGTGTTGCTAGAACAGCGCAGCAGGTCAGACAGCATCCAGGGAACAGGAGAATCGACGTTTCGGGCATAAGCCCTTCTTCAGGTTAGGTGAATTGGCCATGCTAAATTGCCCATAGTGTTTAGGGATGTGTAGATCAGGTGCATCATTCATGGGGAATGGGTCCAAGTGGGATCATCTTCAGAAGGTCGGTGTGGACATGTGGGACCTACTTCCACACTGTAAGGATTCTATAAGTCCACACCGACCCTCTAAAGAACATACCACCCTATCACCCTGCATCTCCCATGAATGATCCACCTAGCCTGCACATCCCTGAGCGTTACAGACAATTTACCCTGGTTAATCCACCTAAACCGCACATCGTCTGGATTTTGGCTGGAAACCAGAACGCTCAGGGAGAGTGTGCAAACTCCACACACAGTCACCTGAAGGTGGGGTTGAACCCGGGTCCCTGGTGCTGTGAGGCACCAATGCTAACCACTGAGCCACCGTGCCATCCAGTTCAATTGTGATGTGGTCCAGCTGTAAAGCTCTTTCACCTCTTGGACCCCAACATCCACATTGCATTGGACTCCCCTGTAGTTATGTTCAATAAAATGTCTTAAATTCAACTACATGAATGTAGTCCACATCCTTGTCTGGTGATGAAGGTTGTTTACAGGACACTCCCCACTGTTAACTGAGGCACAGATGGAAGAGCAGGGCTGTTGATGCTCTAACTCATTAAGACCAGATAGGACACAGCTAGAGAGCTGTGTACAGGTCTGGTCTCCACACTGAAGGAAGCAAGTGATTGGACTGGAAAGGAAACACAGGAGGTTAATGAGAAGTAGCCAGGGATGGAACGTTTTAGTGATGAGGGAAGATTGGATAGGCTGGGGTAGTTTGTGGGGTGGGCGAGGTGGAGGTTGAGGTGTGTTTGATTACAAATGACCTACACAGTGAGTAGAAAGGGCTCACTTCCATTAGGAGAGAGGACAATAACCAAAAGGAGGAGATTTAAAGTACTGAGTTAGAGATGAATGGAGGCATTATATTTTACACAGGAATGGGTATGGTTGTGGAATTCATGGCCTGAAAAGGTGGTAGGTTCAGAAACTTTCATCAGATTGGTGTAAACAAATGGTATGGACCAAGAGCAAGAAAGTTGAGTTAATTTGGATAGCTCTTCTTTGATCAGCCACAAGCCACGATGGACCGAATGGTCTCCTTATATATCTCTCAGTAAGTACAGCCCAGTTTAGGGAGCTGATACCCCCCCCCCCCCCACACCTTGCCCCAGACTCTGGACAGTCTGTCTGGTAAAGCTGAACAGGTTGTCCATCTAGATTGTAGTGAAAGCCCGAACTTCTAGAACAGAGAGTTAAAATTCAACACTGAGAAACAACTAGACACCCATGTAGACACATAGAGGGAGTTGTAGAGTTTTTACTGTGTGGAAAGAGACCCTTCAGCCCATTGTGTCTGTGCTGTTCAAGAAACATCCATCTATTTAACCCTATTTGTCAGAACAGCTGCGTGGTGGCTCAGTGGTTAGCACTGCTACCTCACAGCAACAGTGACCCAGGTTTGATTCCAGCCTCCGGGGGGCAACTGTCTGTGTGGATTTTGCACATTCTCCCCGTGTCTGTGTGGGTTTCCTCTGGGTGCTCCAGTTTCCTCCCACAGTCCAAAGATCTGCAGGTCAGGTGAATTGGCCACGCTAAATTGCCCCATAGTGCTAGGTGCTTTAGTCAGGGGTAAATATAGGGTCGGGGAATGGGTCTGGGGGGGTTACACTTCGGAGGGTCGGTGTGGACCTTTGGGCTGAAGGGCCTGTTTCCAATCTAATCCAAACATGGTGGCTACAGCAACTCATTTAAATAGGGTTCCTGCCTCTGCTTCAGTAGACAGGCAGCATCAGGAGGAGGAGAAGTCAACATTTTGGGTGTAACCCTTCTGTCAGTCCTGATGCTGCCTGGCTTCTTGCATTCTTCTAGCCGCCTGCCTGTGTACTCTACTGCTCCTTCAGGCAATGAGTTCCAGATTCCCAATGCCCTCTGAGTGAAAAATAAATTCCTCAAATCCCCTCTAAACCTCCTGCTTCTTACCTTAAAACTGCGCCCCCCACCCCCCCATCTGTCATTGATCACGGAAAACCTTTCTCTCTACTTACCCTGTCTGTGCCACTCATTTTATACACCTCAATCAGAACTTCCTCCAGCCTTCACTGCACTAAGGAAGACAAACCCTGCCTCTCCAGTCTCTATCGCTGATTCACTCCAGGCCAGGCAGCATCCTGGTGAAGTTCCTGTGCGCTCTCTTTGCTTTAATCGCATCCTTCCTATAGTAGTGACCAGCGCTGCACACAGCACTGCAGTTGCAAGCTGGGAGAAAGTGAGGACTGCAGATGCTGGAGATCAGAGTCAAGAGTGGGGTGCTGGAAAAGCGCAGCAGGTCAGGCAGCGTCTGAGGAGCAGGAGAGTCGACGTTTCGGGCAAGAGTCCTTCATCAGGAATGAGGCTGTAGCCTAAGTAACATCCTGCTCCATCATAATCTTCCTGTTCTCGTATTCAATGCCTTGACTAACAAAAGCAAGTACCTTTTCAGCGACCCGACAGTAAAACAAACATTTTGCTATCTACACTTCCTTGTGTTCCAGGCATGTGTTGAGGCTGTGAGAAGTGTTAAAGAAGCAAAAGGTCTCGTCCAGTTTTTATTTTTGGAAATGCGAGGGTTAAATGTACACAGGCTGCTGCACATTCTCAGCTGTAACGTGCTCTGACTATCCTCCCCTGTGGAGTTAGGGCCAAAGTGATGGCAAGAAAGAGATGAGAGACATCAAAACCCGCAGCAAGACATCCTATCCCACTGCCTCAGCATTCCGGAGAGGCTGGGATCCTGCCAAAGACCTTTACAGACTTGTCTCTGCTCACAGAGATCTGAAAGGAGGCCACATTGAATCGCTAACTGTTTCTCCTCAGCAGATGGTTCACCAGTTCAGGAGAACAGATAGACACACAAGGCGGGGGCTGCTGTGTATTCCTTCCCTCTGCTCCATCTGAGTCAACACCGCACCAACACCCGACTTACCCGGGTTATAACATTCAGGTTCATGCAACTCCTTCCACTCCAGCAGGGCAGCTTAGGGACTGTGCTGCACGTGTTTCACATATGATCCAGCTGAAAATATTTGCAAAGGTGCAGGCCAACTGCACTAACTTGCACCTGCATTGCAGAAAGATGACTTGTTTGGAATTGCAATGTGTTCATTTTTCTCTGAATGCCTCACTTGTGCTTTTCAATGTTGTTCCTTTTGCCTACGTGCCGCTAGTTGCCGGAGTCAGTTCCGCCTGCACCAGCAGACACAACAAAAAGGCCATTCAGCCCACTGTGCTGCACAAACTCTCCAATTCATCCAAACCATTCCCTCCAATATCTTGCCAATTCATTTTTCCCTTTGAAACACATATTCCACAATCTGATGCCCTTCCCCCACCCCCGCCACTCTGAGTCGCCAACGCGATGGTGGACTATTCAGCTGCTAAAGGCCTCACGAATGAGCTTAATCCTGCCCCCCAAAGCATTTCCACAGGCACAGAGAGGACCAGAGAGATCAGGAGCCTGGGAGCAGAAAGTTGACTCTCTGCATTGTCGCCCAGAATGCCACAGTTTGATCGCTTGGAGAATTAAGACCCAGAATGAGAAAAGCAGGCTTCAGGTAGCGTGGTGGCTCAGTGGTCAGCACTGCGACCTCATTGAACAAGCGAGCTGGGTTCGACTCTCGCCTCAGGCAGACTATCTGTGTGGAGTTTGCACATTCTCCCCGTGTCTGTGCGGGTTTCCTCTGGCCTCTTCCCACAGTCCAGAGATGTGCAGGCTAGGTGGATTGGCCATGGGAAATGCAGGGTTACAAGTTTAGGTTGGGGGGGGTGGGTATGGATGGGCTCCCCTTTGGAAGGGCTGAATGGCCTACTCCCATACTGGGAGGCAATGGCCTAAGTGTATTGCCTCCACATTCTCAACCCAGGTAATGTTTTGGGACCTGTGTTCAAATCCCAGCACAGTGGAGTTTGAATTAAATAAATATTTGGAATTAAGAGTTTATGATAATTGGGAGTTGATTGTCAGGAAAAACCCATCTGGTTCATGAATGTCCTTTAGAGAAGGAAACTGCCATCCTTACCTGGTCTGGCTTACATGTGACTTCAGACCCACAGCAATGTCATAGACTCATAGAGATGTACAGCAAGGAAACAGACACTTCAGTTCAATTTATCCATACTGACCAGATGGGCCAATGGGCTGAGAAGTGGCAGATGGAGTTTAATTCAGATAAATGCGAGGTGCTGCATTTTGGGAAAGCAAATCTTAGCAGGACTTATACACTTAATGGTAAGGTCCTAGGGAGTGTTGCTGAACAAAGAGACGTTGGAGTGCAGGTTCATATCTCCTTGAAAGTGGAGTCGCAGGTAGATAGGATAGTGAAGAAGGTGTTTGGTATTCTTTCCTTTATTGGTCAGAGTGTCGAGTACAGGAGTTGGGAGGTCATGTTGCAGCTGTACAGGACATTGGTTAGGCCACTGTTGGAATATTGTGTGCAAGTCTGGTCTCCTTCCTATCTGAAAGATGTTGTGAAACTTGAAAGGGTTCAGAAAAGATTTACAAGGATGTTGCCAGGGTCGGAGGACTTGAGCTATAGGGAGAGGCTGAACAGGCTGGGACTGTTTTCCCTGGAACGTCGGAGGCTGAGGGGTGACGTTATAGAGATTTACAAAATTATGAGGGGCATGGATAGGGTAAATAGGCAAAGTCTTTTCCCTGGGGTCAAGGAGTCCAGAGCTAGAGGGCTTAGGTTTAGGGTGAGAGGGGAAAGATATAAAAGAGACCTAAGGGGCAACGTTTTCACGCAGAGAGTAGTACATGTATGGAATGAGCTGCCAGAGGAAGTGGTGGAGGCTGGTACAATTGCAACATTTAAGAGGCATTTGGATGGGTATATAAATAGGACGGGTTTGGAGGGATATGGGCCGGGTGCTGGAGTAGATTGGGTTGGGATATCTGGTTGGCATGGACGGGTTGGACCAAAGAGTCTGTTTCCATGCTGTATATCTCTATGACTCTATGACTCTATGATTTGTGCTAGGAATGGAAGTGGTGACAACTTTGAGAATACTGACAGTCCCATTCCTGATGGGGTATCTGATGACTCATGGCTGGTTGTCTTTCCACGTTGAACAATTGGAAGCGACAAAATGTTTGGGCGCTCACATCGACTTTCTTTAAACTCAGTTTTCTGCTTCAAAGGCTCAGAGAATCAACCCCTACTCTATTCATTCATGGGATGTGGGTGTCACTGGCTGGGTCAGCATTTATTGCCCATCCCTAATTGTCCAGAACGCAGTTTAGAATCCATAAGATCCCAAGGAGCAGAAATTAGGCCATTCAGCCCATCAATACTGCTCCACCGTTCAATTATAGCTGATAGTTTTTCAACCCCATTCTCCCGTTTTCTCCCTGTAATCATTGATTCCCTTGACAGTCAGGAACCTATCTATCTCTGTTTTACATATACTTAATAACTTGGCCTCCACAGCCTTCTGTGGCAATGCATTCCACTGATTCACCACTCCCTGACAAAAGATGTTTTTGTTTATCTGTATTCTAAAGGATCTTCTCTCCACTCGAAGGCTGCACCCTTGGGTCCGAGTCTCTCCTGCCAATGGAAACATCTTCCCAATGTCCATTTTGTCCAGGTCGTTCAGTATCCTTTAAGTTACAATTAGATCCTCTTTCATTCTTCTAAATTCCATCGAGTGTAGTCCCAGAGTCCTCAAACGTTTCTTATACGTTAAGCAACATCATTGCAGTGAATCTGGAGTTATATGTAGGCCAGACCGGGTAAGGATGAACGATTTCCTTCCCTAAAGCACATTAGTGACCCGGATGTGTGTTTTTTTTCCCAACAATCAACGACATTTTCCTGGTTATTGTTCGATTCTTAATTCTAAATTTTTATTGAATTCAAATTTCACCATCTGCTGGAGCAGGATTCGAACCTGGGTTCCAGAACATTACCTGGGTCTCTGGATTAATCATTGTTGCAGATACAAAACATATAGATTTACAATCTATATTAATGACTTGAACACATGGATAGAACGTACTGTAACCAAATTTGCAGACACTATTAAAACAGATGGGAAAGTAAATTGCAGTGAAGAAACAAGAAAGTTACGAATGGATAAGGATAGGTTAGCAGAATGGGTCAAAATATGGCAGATGGAGTTTAACTTGGATAAGGTGTAGTCATTTATGTTAATTGGAAGAATTAAAAAAAGCAGCTTATTATCTGAATGGAGAGAAATTTCAAAATGCTTCAGTGTAGAGGGATCTGGGTGTCCTTGTGCATGAGTCTCAGAAAGTGAGTGTGCAGACACAACAAGTAATGAGATGGGAGAAAGTGAGGACTGCAGATGCTGGAGATCAGAGTCGAGAGTGTGACGCTGGAAAAGCACAGCAGGTCAGGCAGCATCTGAGGAGCAGGCGAATTGATGTTTCAGGCATAAGCCCTTCATCACGAAGATAATGGGTTAATGCCCGAAACATCGATTCTCCTGCTCCTCAGATGCTGCCTGACCTGCTGTGCTTTTCCAGCACCACCCTCTTGTCAAGTAATGAGTTGGGCAAATGGAATTTTGGCAAAAGGAACGGAATATAAAATCAAGAAGGTTTTGCTGCTACTGTACAAGATGTGAACAAGACCACACTGGAGTGCTGCATACAGTTTTTGTCCCATTACTTGAGGAGTTATCTAGTCACATTGGAGGCAGTTCAGAGGAGGTTCACTAACTTGATTCCAGAGATGAGGAGAGATTGAGCAGTTTTGGTCAGTAATTGCTAAACATTTAGAAGAATGAAAGGAGATCTAATTGACAACAATTAGCTGCTAAAGGGGTTTGAGGAAACAGACGTAAAAGAATGTTTCCTCGTGTGGGGCAACACAGAATGAGATGCCATTGTTTTAGAATAAGGTGTAGCAGATTTAAAACAGAGATAAGGAGAAATTACTTCACTCAAAGGTGGTGGAATTCACTATCCCAGAGTGGATGCTGGGACATTTAGGGAGGAGATGGACAGATTTTTAATCAGAAACGGGTTGTAGGGTTACAGAGAGTGGGCAGGAAAGTGGAGTTGAAACTGAGATGAGAGCAGCCATCATCGTATTGAATGGTGGAACAGACCCGAGAGGCTGAATGGCCTCCTCCGGCCCCTAGTTCTTAAGTACAATTATTTACAAGCGTTCAATGGACATCACAGCCTGTCATGAAATATCCCTCAACAGATCATTGCCGAGATGCCATTCCCAGATAATGGCCCATTCCTGGGCAGTGCAGGGAATCAGAGACAGGGCAAGGCAGATGGGAAACACAACTAGAGGGCCATTCAGCTCAAGGAGAGAGGACAGCAGTTAGCTTCATCGGAAGGCAGGTAAAATTCACAGGAAGAGGGGAGGAAGGCTATGAAATTTATAGGACCAGATTGGAGTAGGGGTGGCCTGCACTGGAAAGGGAGAGGGGC
The DNA here is from genome assembly GCF_037043375.1 of Chiloscyllium plagiosum. Classification (NCBI taxonomy): domain Eukaryota; kingdom Metazoa; phylum Chordata; class Chondrichthyes; order Orectolobiformes; family Hemiscylliidae; genus Chiloscyllium; species Chiloscyllium plagiosum. The sequence goes on from NW_028270154.1 coordinate 11,248,240, forward strand.
CTGCACTGGGAATGGGGGAACGGGGTTGCATTGGGAATGGGAGAAGGAATTGCATTGGGAGTGGGGGAGTGGATTGCACTGGGAATGGGGGCAGGGCCTGTGCTGGGAGTGGTGATGATAGTGGTGGTCGGCAATATGTTGGTAATCCTGAGAGTGGAAGGAAATATCTCATTAGATTGCATCACACATTTTTTTTATTTATTCAAAAAAAATCACACTCAAATCTAAAGTAGTTTTGTAAAAGCCCACTCCCTGAAACACAGTCTTCGAGACTGGCTGCTGTTGCTCTCTGTTGTTTCCTCTTTGCCTACTGATGTTTACAACCGTCTTGAATACCCACCTCTGACCAAATATCTGTCCATCAGCCCCATCGATTCCCTGTGTGACTCTGTGTTCGATTGTGTCTCATTATACTCCGGTGGAATACTCTCAGACACCGTAACATGTTAGAGGTTCGATGTAATTGCAAGTCGTTGTTATGTACTTGGACTGAGTTCAATAATTTTAGCACCTGAGCATCTTCTTCCATACCCTTTCCTTAATCCCACATCCCTGGGCCCCGTTATCACACTGGCTGCTTTCGCCTAATCATTGTCCCCATTATCAGCATTCCTCCTTCCCTGTTTCAGTATTATCCATCACTTTGTCTTTCATCCCTGACTGTCTTCCTGCCTCTTTGTGGGCTCCATCTCCACTTACCTACTCGCTCCCTGTCCCCCTACTCACTGTCAATAGTCTTTCCCAACTGCAGTCAGTCCTGAGTAAGGCTCGCTAAACCTGAAGCGTTAGCTCTGCTTTCTCTCCAGACCCACAGGGCTTCTCCGGCAACTTGGTTCAGATTTCCTGCATCTGCAGTCCTCTGTTTTATATTACCAAGTGGATCTTGACAGCTTTACCAAGAAACGCATTAAATGACCCCTTCATATTGGCTTAAAAGTTAGTTAAGTGTTGTGGATTTTGGAGGCTGATCAGTCCAAAGTTGGGAATCAAAGCCACATCCCTTCTCCCAGCCAGTAACATAAGGGATCTGGATTTATCAGAGGAAACCTGAGCTATGTTTATATACCCCAAACCCCAGCCAGAAGGTGATGTCTTAATAAAATTAACAGGAGGGGCAAAAGATCAGTAGCTAGGACTCAATCACAAAAGGTGTCAGAGAACTCCAATCTGATAAATGGTTGAAGGGTCAGATCCAGCAGAAACAAGGGGAGAAGGGAGTTGCTGTCTGGGTCAGAAAAGTTCTCTGCTGACTCTGAATGTAGCTCAGACTAGCTTGACTTCCTGTCAACTCTTCCTGCTACTGTATATCACTGTCCAACACCAGTTCAATTGCTAAACAAGAGACAAGTCCAAATCCAGAGTCAAATGAATATTTTGCTGTTGCCTTCTATTTTATCATGGGATGTGGGCATCACTGGACTGGAAATGTTAACTCTGCTTTCTCTCTTCACAGATGCCGCCAGACCTGCTGAGTTTTTCCAACACTCTCTGCAGAAGCCTTGCATTGCTGGATGGTGGATGCAGTTTGATGCTTGGGATTGATGTTAGAGTCCATAGAGATGTACAGCATGGAATCAGACCCTTCAGTCCAACTCGTCCATGCCAACCAGATAGCCTAACCTAATCTAGTCCCATTTGCCAGCATTACGCCCACATTCCTCAAAACCCTTCCTATTCATACACCCATCCAGATGTTGTAATTATACCAGCCTTCACCATCTCGTTCCATAAATGCACCACACATTGCGTGAAAAAGTTGCCCTTTATGTCCTTTTTAAATCTTCCCCCTTTCACCTTAAACCTCTGCCCTCTAGTTTTGGACTCCCCGACCTTGGGAAAAAGACCTTGTCTATTCCCCCTATCCATACCCCCTCATGATTTTATAAATCTCTGTAAGGTCACCCCACAGCCTCCAGGGAAAACAGCCCCAGCCTGTTCAGCCTCTCCCTATAATTCAAACCCTCCAACCCTGGCAACATCCTTGTAAATCTTTTCTGAATCCTTTCAAATTTAACAGTATCCTTCCAAAGCAGGGAGACCAGAATTGAACGCAGTATTCCCAAAGTGGCCTAATCAATGTTCTGTACAGCCACAACTTATCCTCCCAACTCAATGCTCTGACCAGTAGAGGCAGCTGTAGTTCTTAGCTGCTACTTTATGGGATTCCACTCTGAGAAGACACAATCCTTTCCCACAGTCACCCATCACTCTTGAGGCCGCACTGTCAATAAGAATCTTGTGGGACCAAGGCCTGTCTAAAAACTGTTGCACAAAAAAAGGCTGAAATTTCCAGTGCAGTTGTGAGGCAATGCTGTACTTTCAGAGATGGGAACTTTCAAATGAGACTCTAAACCATCTGTCCCATCTGCTCCAGTGAGTGGATCTAAAAGATCCCAAGGCACTCCACTCCCAAATCATTTTCCTACCTCTGTCACATGCGCAGACCTTGCTGGTCAGATAGTTGAACAGGAAGGGATCTCTCATTTAAGATGGCGGTGAAGAGAATTTTCTTTTCATGGAGGGTCGTTAGTCTGCAGCTCTCAGAGAGCAGTGGAGGCTGGGTCACCAACTATATTTAAGTCTGATTAGGATTACTGATTAACAAGAGAGTAAAGGGTTAAGAGGTCAGGCTAGGAAGCCGTGTTGAGGCCACATTGAGAACAGCTGTGATGTTATTGGGTGGAGCAGGCTGGAGGAACCATGTGGCCTAAGTTTTCTACGACTAAATCTTCTGTCCCTCAATAAAAGGAGGGGTAATGACCCCGACTAGTTCAACCAATATCACTGAAACCACTTACCTGATCGTGACCACTTTGAGATCTACTCTGTGCACATTGACGGTTGTCTTTGCTCATCAAGAATCCATCAATCTCTGCCTTAAAGTCTCTGACTGTATATTCCCAATCTTCAAAATCTATGACTGATTCTGATGACTCTCTGCACTCACTGCATTTTGAGGAAGATAGTTCCAAATTCTCACAACCCATCTGTCTTAGCTGAGTAACTCATTATTTTAAAGTAATGATCCTCTGGTTCTAGATTTCCCCCACAGGGAAAAACATCCTCTCTATATCCACCTAGTTAAAACACCTCAGGATTTTAGGTTTCAATCAAGTCTTCAAAACTCCAGTGGATACAGGCTTAACTTGAACAGCCTTTTCTCATAAGGCAGCCCCACCTATTCCACCAGTTGGTTAATTGTTTCTGAACTATTCCAACATATTTAGATCTTTGGGGACAGTAGGGACCACAGATGCTGGAAGTCAGAGTCAATGGATGTGGAGCTGGAAGAGTACAGGAGCAAGAAGGTCAATGGTTCGGGCCGAAACCCTTTGTCAGGACTGGGGAGGGGAGCTCAGAAGTAAATAGAGGGAGGGGTGTAGGGCTGGGGGAAGGGTAGGTGGGATAGCAATAGGTGAATGCAGAGAAGAGGCTATTGTGATTGGTCAGTTAGAAGGGTGGAGTAGATGGGTGAGTGGGAAGATGGACAGGTTAGGGCAGGTCAGGGAGGTAACGGGGCGAGGGCTGGACATGGGATAAGGCTGGGGGAACGAGGGATTTTGGAGCTGGTGAAGTCAATATTGAGGCCATTGGGCTGTAAGCTCCCCAGGTGACATATCAGGTGGCGTTCCTCCAGTTTGCGTTTGGCCTCACTCTGACACTGGAGGAGGCCAAGGATGGACATGTCGCCGGGGGAGTGGGAAGGGCAATTAAAATGGCTGGCTACAGAAGGTCAGGTTGGTAGGTCTTTCCTGGAGTAAGGAGATAAATGCTGAGTGTATTGAGATGTGGTCTCAACGATATCCTGTATAACTGAAGAATGGAGGAAGATCTCCGAAAGAAAGAGATCAGAGGGGTTTGAGGGTCTTTGTCTATAAATCACAAAATGTTAGCAGCCAGGTTCAGAGCTAACAGGGAAGGCAAATTGAACTTTAGTCTTTGTTTCAAAGGAATTGAAGTATAAAAGTAAGGAGGTTTTGCTAAAACCATGCAAGCCACTAGTCAGACCACAGCTGGAATACTGTGAACAGTTTTGGGCCCCCTGTCTAAGGGATGGTAGACTGGCATTGGAAGCAGGCCAGAAAAGGTTCACTCGGCTGACACCAGATATAAAGGGCTGCCTTATTAGAAGGGGTTGAATAGATTGGGCCTGTACTCACTGGAGCTTAGAAGACTGAGAGGCGACCGTATTGAAACATACAACATTTGGGCGGCACGGTGGCTCAGTGTTAGCACTGCTGCCTCACAGTTCGATTCCAGCCTCAGGCAACTCTCTGTGTGGAGTTTGCACATTCTCCCCGTGTCTACATGGGTTTCCTCCCGGTGCTCCAGTTTCCTCCCACAATCCAAAGATGTGCAGGTGAGGTGAATTGGCCATGCTAAATTGTTCAGAGTGTTCATGATTGTGTGCAATAATCAGTAATAGTGTAGGGGAATGGGTCTGGGTGGTTTACTCTTTGGAGGGTTGGTGTGGACTTGTTGGGCCAAATGGCCTGTTTCCACATTGTTGGGATTCTATGGAAGATTCTTCAAGGACATTGGTTAGGCCACTTTTGGAATATTGTGTGCAATTCTGGTCTCCTTCCTATCAGAAAGACGTTGTTAAACTTGAAAGGGTTCAGAAAAGATTTACAAGGATGTTGCCAGGCTTGGAGGATTTAGAGTCATAGAGTAAATGAGATGTACAGCATGTAAACAGACCCTTCGGTCCAACCGTATATGCCGACCAGATATCCCAACCCAATCTACTCCAGCACCCGGCCCATATCCCTCCAAACCCTTCCTATTCATATACCCATCCAAATGCCTCTTAAATGTTGCAATTGTACCAGCCTCCACCACTTCCTCTGGCAGCTCATTCCATACATGTACTACTCTCTGCGTGAAAACGTTGCCCCTTAGGTCACAGGCCTCCTGTCTGAAAAACAACCCTCTACCACCACCCTCTGTCTTCTACCTTGCTAATCAGTCTCCCGTGGGGAACCTTGTCAAATGCCTTACTGAAGTCCATTGGGCTGTAGGGAGAGGCTGAACAGGCTGGGACTGTTTTCCCTGGAACGTCGGAGGCTGAGGGGTGACCTTATAGAGATTTACAAAATTATGAGGGGCATGGATAGGGTAAATAGGCAAAGTCTTTTCCCTGGGGTCGAGGAGTCCAGAACTAGAGGGCTTAGGTTTAGGGTGAGAGGGGAAAGATATAAAAGAGACCTAAGGGGCAACGTTTTCACGCAGAGGGTAGTACGTGTATGGAATGAGCTGCCAGAGGAAGTGGTGGAGGCTGGTACAATTGCAACATTTAAAAGGCATTTGGATGGATATATGAATAGGAAGGGTTTGGAGGGTTATGGGGCGGGTGTTGGCAGGTGGGACTAGATTTGGTTGGGATATTTGGTCGGCATGGACGGGTTGGACCGAAGGGTCTGTTTCCATGCTGTAATCTCTATGACTCTATGACATGTAGATGTGAAAAAAACTGTGTCCTCTTGTGGGTGAGTCCAGAACCAAAGGGCATAATCTCAGACTAAGGGGTCACACTTTAAAATAGAGCTGAGCAGGAATTTCTTCTCTGAGGGCTGTGAGTCTGTGCAATTGTTTACCACAGAGACCCATACACTTATAGGTCAGTAAGTATATTCAAAACTGAGATAGACAGATTTTTAATTAGTAAGACAGTCAAAGATTATGGAGAAAAGTGAAGTTGAGGATTATCAGATCATCCATGATCTCATTGAATGGCAGAGCAGACTCGATGGACCGACTTCTACTCTCAGATCTTCGGCTCTTATGTTGTAAGAATAACCACCATTCTTCTGGATTCACTTCCTGAGGCAGTAAACAGTAACATCCTATTGGCTTTCTGATTGAATTGACACATGAACCGATATTTCCGAAACTCAGAACACTGACGATCAAGCAGATTGTTACAGGTGACCAGTCAAGTCTCTGATCCTGTTTTGTTTGACAAGGTGCCTCTGGGCAGTTGAACAAATTCCAGTCTCGCAGGTGAAGGGCTTAACCTTGCATTTAAAATGAACACTGCACCCTGGCTGGAGATAAATGTCAACTACAGCTCAAATCATTCCAGATCAGTCTCTTCGGAGTTTAACCTATGGGACCTATGGAGGTTTCTGTTAATGCAAGCTGGCATTGTGCTTTGCTTGCAATCTAACCGCAGTTTGTGCCAAAACCAACTTCAAATTTAAAAGTACTTCAGTAATCTGCCACTCCAGCTTCAGAGTTATAAACAGATCCTTCTCTTGCCAGTACTTTTCTAAGTTTAGCAGTCGCTTAGCAAACACACACGGGTCTGCACGTATGAAATTCTGAATTCTTGAGCTGGGTACAATGTAAACAGGTCGTACAGCTGCAGGTTTGCACATCCTCACAAGATTATATCTCTATTACGTTCTGGAGTGTACCTGGAGAGTGGGTAGGTTTACCAAACCTCCAAATTCTTGATGTCCTCCAATCTTTACCACCTTCATGTACAATGTAGCTTCACCCAGGGCCACAGTCTGGGAGGACACCTGTTGTAGTCATAAAGAGTAAAGCAGATGTCTTTCCTGTTTTTATCTCAGCCTGGCCATCTGGAATAAGAAGCAGGAATTTTCCAAGCTTGCACTCTAGTCACTACCCTGCGTCTCTTATGGCTAATGGCTGAGGATGTATTCAATGGTACCAGTGACTCCAAACTCCCCACACTCTGCACTAACCTACAGCTCCTGATAGTCTACACCTCACCTTGAAGACAAAAATCCTAAATTCAACGGATCTGAGCAATTAAAGTGGTGGTGCATGCCACTCAGAGAAGGTCTGAGTTCCTGCAGCAATGTGATATTTCACATGCATGTTGATTTGAGCAATTCACAGTAAGTGGTTTGGGGATGGAGTGCACTGCCTGGAAATGTGGATAATGATAAGATAGAGGAGCAGAATTAGGCCATTCAGCCCATCGAGTATGCTCTGCCGTTCGATCATGGCTGATATGCTCCTCACTGCCATTTTCCTGCCTTCTCCCCAAATCTTTCACCCTATTACTAATTAAAAGTCTGTCTAACACTTCCTTAAATTTACTCACTGTCCCAGCATCCACTGCACTTTGGGATAGTGAATTTCACAGATTCACAACCCTTTGGGAGAAGTAACTTCTGTTGAGGCAATCAAAAGGGTATTAGATAGTTATTTATTTGGTTGACATGTAGGGTGATGAGGTAGCAGCAGGCGATTGGTACTGGATAACAGAACTGGTGTAGGCATAATGGGCTGAATGGCCTCCTTCTGTGACAAAGTCTCCAGACTTCTTACTATCACACAGCTGCTGAGGAATCTTTCCCACTTATATGGTTAGCTTTTGAAGTAAGTTGAATGGACTTGCAGATCAATACTGGACAGGTTTATCCACTTTATGGACGCACCTTCCTTGACCATTCAGTCCAGACCGGGTATGTAAGCGTAGAGCCTCCAGTTCAGAAATAGGGACATTACCCACTGACCTCCTGACATACTGCAGAAAGGTCTATATTTCTGTAACACCATTTGTAACCTCAGGATTTCTCCAAAACGTCTTTCAGCTGATGGAGCATTTTGAAGTCACTATTGCAATATGGCAGCCATTTTGTGCACAGCAAGATCCCATGAACTGTAATATGATAATGGCCCGATCACCTGCACCTCAAGTAATGTTGATTGAGAGATAAATCTTGGTCCAGGGCACTGACGAGGACTTGCCTGCTCTCCCCTCAAACAGTGTGTGGGATCATTTACGAAGAGATGGATGAGTCAGTTTATCTGAAATTTGTCACCTTCGCACTCTCTAATTCCTTCACACCCTTCATAAAGTTGTGATACCCAGACTGGATACAATACTCCAGCTAAGGATGAACTGAGTCCAATGCAACATCAACATACCCTCGTTGCTCCTGTACTTTATGTGGTTAGGAACACATAGACTAATGATTATTTACAGACTTTTACTATTGGTGAAAAAAGATATATTCATTTTTCACCCATCAGGACAATGTGCAAGAAATCTCAGTATAAAGGAACAGAATAATGTTTTACTGCATGAGAGGCATGCATTGATTGGTGGCAAGTGAATCCTGATTGGAAGAATCATTGACACAGAGAATGTACAAGTTAAGTAATGACTGGCTAATTGCTACAAACTCTATTTAAATTTAAACAAGGCAGGAGGAAAGAACCGGAGAATAGCTATTGCCTATTTTGTTCAGTTAATGTGGGTGCAGTGTTATTTCTGTCTGCAAAGGACAGGTCCCTGTGCATTGATACATGTGGTTCCCAATATGTGGGAGCACATGTTGGGTGTGGATGGAGTGGGTGAGTTGGAGAGCATGATGAAGCAATGAAGAGGCTGCAGGGGGAAAGATTGTTTGTGACAGGCATCAAGGAAGGATGAGGAGGTTGGATTGATCACACCATGAGGCATGAAAACCTGTTGCAGGAGGTGACTGAAGGTAGATTGGAGGCTTGTAGACAAAGAGGCAGAAAGAAAATAATGACATTGGACAATTTAAAGTTGATAATGGGAGGCTACGGCAAGCAACTGGAGCAGAAACTATAAGAGTGCAGGACTCAAACACCATGATCCCAGACTGACCCTATCAGGGCCCTCCTTTGCTTTGAGTACATTTTCATCCTGTGGCAGTGTTTTGTGGTACAGTTGGTGATCTTGCACTTGAGTTTTCCCAGTTCTAACAATAAAAGGATAGCCCCAGGAAGCAATCTCCAGACTCTCCAGCCTGTTCCACCACTCAGTGAGATCGCAGTTGATCCATAGCCCAATCCCAGTTTGGCTCCACATTCTTTTACTGGGTGGTTTGATTCAACACGGATGAGTTTGCGTTCAACATAGATTGTCAATGCCAAGGCAAAATCACAAACCGTCTTCACACTTCAGCTATTTATTTTATATTCATACTGAATACAATAGTATTTACTTAAGTTCATAAGATATAGGAGCAGAAGTAGGCCATTCAGCCCATCGAGTCTGCTCCACCATTCGATCATATGGCTGATATGCTCCTCACCACCATTTTCCAGCCTTCTCCCTACATCTTTCATCTCATTACTAATTAAACGTCTGTCTAACTCCAGCCTTAAATTTACTTACTGTCCCAGCATCCACTGCACTTTGGGTAATGAATCCCACAGCTTCACAATCCTTTGGGAGATGTAGTTTCTATTCAACTCTGTTTTAAATTTGCTTTCCCTTATCCAAAGACTATGTCCTCTCATTCCAAATGCCCCACCAGAGGAATCATCTGCTCCGCGTCGATTTTGTCTCCACCTTTTATCGTCTTGAATACCTCAGTTTGATCTCCCCTTGTTCTTCTAAATTCCAGAGAGTATCGGCCTAAACTGTACAATCTCTTTTCATACGACAAACCCCTCTCAGCTCTGGGATCGATCTCGTGACGTGGCAATCATTGATACACCAAGCCAACACATGTACGGCAAAACTTTGTTTTTAACTGGCACCTTATCAACTGCCTTTCTTGATAAACCAGCAAGAATTATAAACCCTAAATCTGAAGAAGAACGTAATGTGCTTCGTGCAATGTCAATATTAAACAGTTCATAAAAAACATAAGGACTAGGAGCAGGAGTAGGCCATTCAGCCCCTCAACTTCAGGAACCTGAAGAAGGGCGCTGGCCCGAAACGTCAATTTTTCTGCTCCTCGGATGCTGCCTGACCTGCTGCGCTTTTCCAACACCACACTCTCAACTCTGATCTCCAGCATCTGCAGACCTCATGTCTCCCATTCAGCCCGTCAAGCCTACTCCCTCATTTAATGCGATCGCAGCTGATGTCATCTCAGCTTCATCTCCACTTTCCTGCTCACTCTCCATGACCCTTCAACCTATTACTAATTAAAAACCTGTCCATCTCCTCCTTAAATTTATTTAGTGACCCAGCATCCACCATATTTTGGGATAAGGAATTCCATCTCTGCTTTAAATCTGCTTGCCCTTATCCTAAAACTATGACCTCTCGTTCCAGATTGCCCCACAGAGGAATCATCATCTCTACGCCTACTTTGTCAATCCCTTTCCGCTTTTTTATTCCTTTCATTAATTCATTCACAGGATGAGGGTATCTCTGGCCAGGCCAGTATTTATTGCCCATTCCTAATTGCCCAGAGGGCAGTTAAGAGTCAACCACATTGCAGTGGGTCTGGAGACACATGTCGGCCCGAGCAGGTATGGATTACAGCTTCCTTCCCTGAAGGACATTAATGAACCATATGGGTTTATCTGACAATCAACAATGGATTCATAGAGTCATAGAGCAAGGAAACAGACCCTTCGGTCCAACCTGAACATGATCCCAAATTTATGGTCATCAATAGAATCTTAATTCTAGATTTTTTTTGTATAGAATTGAATTTCCACTACTGGCCACGGCGGGTTTCGAACCTGGGTCCCTATAACTTTAGCTGAGTTTCTGGATTAAAAGCTCAATGATAAAAATCACTGGCCATGGCGTCCTCTCAACCCTGAGACGACGATCTATTGGAGGGCAAGTCTGGTGCTAGAAGCCACAGTAATTCCAGTTCCAATAGCGTATATTAAAGCTGCTATAGTTTAAAAGCTTGCTGTTGGATCTTGGGATTGTGCTGGTGTTCTGCACAAGGTGAGCTACCTCTGTCTCAGCCCCTGCCTCTCGGCACTCCCTTGATGCTTTTAGCTGAGGGTCCTTGGGGCCCCAAGTGTTTACTTTGAAAATCCCTTTCAGTATCTTACATTCCTCAATTAGATCTCCTCTCATTCCTCTAAAATGTACATTTTATACATTTTGTGAATGGACATTTTTTCTGGAAGCAAATGCTTTGTCAATCTGTCAGACACTGCTGCTCACTGATTGAACCAGCCCTGGCCTTCGGTGAAAGCCTACAATGCAGCATGCGAGGGTATCACAGTGACTTTCTAATTAACACACAGCCTTTGTTAACCTTGGCTGCTAACCCACTGGGAATCAACCTCTCGTGACACATGGCGAAACAGTGGTTTACTTTCTCTATTCCCCAACCTCCCAGGTCCACAACCTCTAATTATCCACTGAGACTCATAAAACATCACAATGAAGCAATCAGTGGAAGAATGCAAAGAGATATTATGTTGTTACAAACTGTAAAGGCTGCATTACATTTTTAACAGGGTTCCCATTTGCAGAGACTTCTGAATGTTTGATCAGATTTTCAGTCACATTCCTCCCAGCTGTTATCCAGAAAAAAAGAAGGCTTATCGGGGGTCAGCGCTTTCAGCGTTACTGAACATGTTAAAAAAAACAAATAAATCATTGCTCTAGACACAACATTGTGATTGTTCTACAACAAACCACAAATATGCTATCAGCGTTGACTCACGGAGCATAGCAGTAATGCAGGTTTTGCTCAAAGATAACACTCTGAAATGTAGGTTGGTGGGTACATTGTAAACACTAACCGCACATTTCTGGGCTGACAGTGAGAGGGTGAGGGGTCACTAAGCTGCTCTTTCAAGTGGATACCAAATAACTGCATAATCAGTAGGGCTTTGTGATGCAGCGATAGTGTCCCTACCTCTGGGCTATGAGAACACTTAAATTCAAGTCCCACTTACAGAGTCATACACTTGACTCCACAGGTCTGAGCAAGTTGCTTACAAATTCCTGTGGAAGAGTGGTAACATCCTGACTTGTAGGCTAGGAGGTGGTTCAGATCATTGACTATAGAAGTTGGGATGTCATGTGACAGTTGTAAAGGACATTGGTGAGGCCACCTTTGGAGTACTGTCTCCCTGGAAGAGGAAGGATGTTATTAAACCGGAGAGGGTGCAAAAGAGATCTACCAGGATGTTACTGGGTCAGGAGGGTTTGAGTTATAAGGAGAGGCTGGATAGGCTGGGAATTTTTTCATTGGAGCAGCGACCTTATAGAGTTTTGGCAAATAGCAAAGTTCTTTTCCCTACAATTATTGAGTTCAAAACAAAAGGGCATAACTTTAAGGTGAGAGGAGAAAGACTTAAAAAGGACCTGAGGGGCAACATTTTCACACAGAGGGTGGGGTGATTTGTACATGGAATGAACAGCCAGAGGAAGTGGTAGATGCAGGTACATAGAGTCATAGAGATGTACAGCATGGAAACAGATCCGTCGGTCCAACCCGACCATGCTGACCAGATATCCCAACCCAATCTCGTCCCATCTGCCAGCACCTGGCTCATATCCCTCCAAACCCTTCCTATTCATATACCCATTCAGATGCCTTTTAAATGTTGCAATTGTACCAGCCTCCACCACTTCCTCTGGCAACTCATTCCATACACGTACCACCCTCTGTGTGAAAAAGTTGCCCCTTAGGTCCCTTTTATATCTTTCCCCTCTCACCCTAAATCTATACCCTCTAGTTCTGGAATACCTCACTCCAGGGAAAAGACCTTGTCTATTTATCCTATGCATACCCCTCCTGATTTTATAAATCTCTATAACGTCACCCCTCAGCCTCCGATGCTCCAGGGAAAACAGTCCCAGCCTGTACAGCCTCTCCCTGTAGATCAAATCCTCCAACCCTGGCAACATCCTTGTAAATCTTTTCTGAACCCTTTCAAGTTTCACAACATCTTTCCGATAGGAAAGAGACCAGAATTGCACGCCATATTCCAACAGTGGCCTAACCAATGTCCTGTACAGCCGCAACATGACCTCCCAACAGTTACAACATTTAAAAGACATTTGGACAGGTACATGAATAGGAAAGAAGGATATAGGCCAAATGCAGGTAAGTGGGACTAGTTTAGTTTGGGAAACTTAGTCAGCATGGACGAGTTGGGCCGAAGGGTCTGTTTCTGTGCTGTATGACTCTGTGAGTCTGAACAGACTGATTTTTTTTTCAAAAATTGCAGCCTGTGTTTTCTGAGTGTTTGTGGCTCTGATTTCCAGGATCCACAGTATTTTGCCCTTGCCAAATCATGTTATACATTTCACGCATGAGAGTTTTATTTTAAAAAAGGAACTGAAGTAGGCCATTGCTCTTCGAGAAGATGATGACTGACCTGATTATGGCTTTTGGTCTACTTTCCTGCCTATTCCCCATAAACTTTATCAATCAAGGGGTGGTACGGTGGCTTAGTGGATAGCACTGCTGCCTCACAGCACCAGGATCCCAGGTTTGATTTTCAGCCTTGGGTCTGTGTGGAGTTTGCACATTCTCCCCGTGTCTGCGTGGGTTTGCTCCGGTTTCCTCCCACAGTCCAAAGATGTGCCAGCCAGGTGAATTGGCCATGCTAAATTGCCCATAGTGTTAGGTGCATTAATCAGAGGGAAATGGGTCTGGGTGGGTTACTCTTCGGAGGGTCGGTGTGGACTGGTTGGGCCGAAGGGCCTGTTTCCACTCTGTAGGGAATCTAATCTAAAAATCTGATTCAGCCTTGAACCAGACTCAATTACTCTCTGAGGGTGAGGATTCTAAAGATTAACGATCCTCTGAGAGAAAATAAGTTTGTCCTCATCTCCATCTTAGTTAGGTGACCCTTAATTTTGAAAATTAATCCCCTAAATTCAGATTCCCCCACAGGAGGGAAACATCCTCTCAGTAGTTGCTCTGACAACCCCCCTTCGAATCTTGTATGTTTCAAATAGATCATCTCTCATTCTTCCAAACTCCAATAAGTGTAAGATCAACCTGCTCAGCCTTTCCTCAAAGGGCACTTTCATCTCCTGGTTTCATTCCCTGCCCAGTATCTCACACTGAATTATTTTTTGAACTCAAAATCTTGCTGCGAGCAAGAGTAAATCATTAACTGTTTTTTTTAGATTAGATTCCCTGCAGTGTGGAAACAGGCCATTTGGCCCAAAAAATCCACAATGACCCTCCGAAGAATAAATGCTAAATTGTCCATGGTGTTCGGTGCATTAGTCAGGGGTAAATGTAGGGGAATGGGTCTGGGTGGGTTGCTCTTCGGAGGGTCAGTGTGGATTTTCCCTATAGTATGGAAACAGTATGGCCTGTTTCCATACTATAGGGAATCTAATCTTGAGGCTACCTCGTTGCAAGTTTTTAAGACAAAGATAGATTTTTGAACAGTAAAGGAGTTAAGGGTTATGTTGAGAGAGCGGGTAAGTAGAGCTGAGGCCACAAAAAGATCAGCCATGATCATATTGAATGGCAGAGCAGGCTCGAGGGGGCAGATGGCCTCCTCCTGCTCCTAGTTCTTATGTCCTTGTTTTTATTATGTTCTTAATGGGACTCTATTTATCATTCAGAAAACTTAAAGCCTGCATTATATGCAAATAGTTCAGTTTATTCTCCTTTATTCATTTGTTTTGAGCAGTAAACTTCCGTTTTAATGTTAAAATCAAATCTGCAGCATTTGTGTTTGTGTTTCAGTGAAAGGCCACTTTGCTAAAATTACAAATTATGATCTATCAAGCCAGATTACTTCTGTCCAATAATAACATGAGCTCAGATCATATTATTTGCTTCAATCACTAAAATGGCCAATGCCTCTCTTTGGACAGGTAGTTCCCCTATAACATCATAGTTGCGTTCCAGCAAAACATCACTTAATAGAAAATTGTTTACTAGAAATAGTGCGGTCTATGGGAAAAATAGGATTAGGGACAGATCAGCATAAAATATTACTTACAATTGCTCAAAAGTCACCCAAAAGTGTGATGCAAAGTATAGCACAGTCTGAATGATGGTTGAAATCATATTTATTAGTGAAACAAAAGTAAATTTAACACAGTACATTTTAAAAATGTAAGAAAGCTCCTCTCTGTACAGTACCTCTCACAGAAAGCTGCTCTGACCTCAGCGCATGTGCATGGAGAATTCAGTGCAGATATCGGCGCATGTACAGAACCAAGTGCTGGAATCCCGCTATTGTGAGCAGAGGTAAGCGTTCTCAAAAATTCTGTTCTCTAATTCTTCAGCAGCGTTATAGCCAAATCGCGCTGCTGAAACACGTGTTATTGCAGAACTACCTGTACTAACTTTCTGTAAACAGCAGGTGGAATCGTTCAATATCTTCATGTTTTTTTCACATAATCTTTAGATATAATTATGCATTCCAAACGATATGAACACACAAAGAAGATACAGTACACCTTTTATAAACCATCATCTATGGCAGCAAGAGTGTATGCTGGATCAAATTAACTGATTATCGAGAGTTACACAGTAAACCCTTACGAAGAGAAGCTTCAAGTTATCAACGTCCCTCCAAACAACTCTTGCAAACATTAACACTCTTCCTAAGATCAGTGTAAAAACACACAGTAAGTCATAGAAACGTAATGTGTGGACATGCACATCACTGTTAGACTTTACTTACAGCATAAATACTCAGACATCATGGTACCAGCTTAAGGGGTAATTAGGGATGGACTTGCCAGTGACGCCCATATCCCATGATAGAATCATTTTCTGACCAGTTGGTGTACACTTGCATTGAATGAAGTAGAACATAATATGCTTTGTGTAATGTCAATATTATTTAGTTCATAAAAACATAAGGGCTAGGAGCAGGAGAAGGCCATTCAGCCCCTCAGGCCTGCTCCCTCATTTAATGCAATCATGGCTAACCTCATCTCGGCCTCAACTCCACTTTCCTGCTCTCTCTCCATGACCCTGCAACCCGTTACTAATTAAAAACCTGTCATCTCCTCCTGAAGTTTATTTAGTGACTCAGCATCCACCATACTTTGGGAGAGTGAATTCCACAGATTCATGATCTTCGGAGAAAAATAATTCCTTCACATCTTTGTTTTAAATCTGCTCGCCCTTATCCTAAAACTACGACCTCTTGTTCCATATCGTTCCACAGAGGTATCATCCTCTCTCCGTCTACTTTGTCAATCCCCTTTAGCTTTTTATTCCTTTTCTTGTTTCATTCACGGGATGAAGCTATTGTTGGCTAGGCCAGTATGGCCATTTCAGAGGGCATTTACAAAGTCAATGTGAAGAATAGCCATTCTCAGACTCGAAACGTTAACTCTGTTTCTCCCTCCACAGACGCTGCCAGACCTACCGAGTTTCTCCAGAACTTTCTGGTTTTGTATAGAGTATAGATGGTTAGCACTGCTGCCTCACAGTGCCAGAGACCCGGGTTCAATTCCCGCCTCAGGCAACTGTCTGTGTGGAGTTTGCACATTCTCCCCGTGTCTGCGTGGGTCTCCTCCGGGTGCTCCGGTTTCTCCCACAATCCAAAAATGCGCAGGTTAAGTGGATTGGCCATGCTAAATTGCCCATAGTGTTAGGTGAAGGGGTAAATGTAGGGGAATGGGTCTGGGTGGTTTCCGCTTTGGCGGGTCGGTATGGACTTGTTGGGCCATACTGTTTTCCACACTGTAAGTAATCTTATCTAATCTAAAAAAAAACATGTTGGTATGGGTCTGGAGTCACATGTAAGCCAGTCCAGGTAAGGATGACAGATTTCCTTTCCTAAAGGATTTGAGTGGGTCAAACAGCAAGTTCAGCAACAATCTGTGATAATTGTCATGTTGCGATTATTGACACAAGTTTAAAATTCCAAACTCTTTATTAATCGAATTCAAATTCCATCAGATGCAAGGATGAGATTGGAATCCATGATCAATCATAGAATCCCTACAGTGTGGGAACAGGGCATTCGGCCCAACAAGTCCACATCGACCCTCCGAAGAGTCACCCACCCAGACCCATTCCCCTACCCTATTATTCTAGATTTTCCCCTGACTACTGTAACTAACCTACACATCCCTGAACAACATGGGCAATTTAGCATGGCCAATTCACCTAACCTCCATATCTTTGGACATAGTATTCAAATCCACTTCCCTAAAGGATTTGAATACTGGAATAATCTCAAGATTAATCCTAGATTAATAATCCCTAGATCACAATCTTCTTTAGAATGAACAAGACGATAGTGACTCATTTAGAGGAAGCTGGGGCAACCAGAGGAAACCCATGCAGACATGGGGAGAAAGTGCAAACTCCACACAGACAGTTGCCCATGATCCTGGAGCATTAAACTGGCCTTCAGGATTATTAACCCAGTGATATTATGACACCAGCTCATTTGATTGATGATAAGATTAAGTGGAGCTAGAGTTAACTGGAGGTTCATAACTAAATGATCTCCATTCCAACTGATTACAGACTGTCTACAAGGCATGTTACTAATACATTATATCCTGTTAAGGTATAATGATTGACAGCAGTTTACTTCAAGCCCGTAAGGCCGGATTTGTTTCATTTTTACTCTTTTTGCTGGGGGGGTGGGTGGAATTTATTGGGACTGTTGCAAGTATTTTAGGAACAGCATCATTAAGTCAGGATAGTCTGTCGGGTTTTTGGATAAGATGAGTTATCCAGTATTCTATTTTCTGTTCTTGCGTTTCATTCCGTAATTTTGTAAATAAATCCTGTTTGCTTAAAACTTGGCCGTTGGATCAGCTAACCCACTCCAGAAATATCCACTATCCACTTACCTAAAACAAATAGCAAAGTTATGGTCTGGGCTACTCTTTTAAAAATGTTTTGAGGGGTCGGGCCTGGTCCACAACAATGTTGAATACGGGAATAATCTCTGCCTAGACCACAATCTTCTTTAGAATGAACAAGACCACAGTGACTCATATTGAACTTGTTAATTTTGGTTGTCAGTGTGCTCTGTTGCTTCATTGCTTGAGTAATCTTGCTCTGTCCTGCAACAAGATTTATACACGTTGGTATAGATGTCCTCATGAGGCTTCATGTGGGTTCCAACTGTGAACTGAATTGAGAGCAGATGAGAGAGGTGGAGATGCACTTTATCTTTTCTCATGCCCCAGAGGAATCCAGGAAGGCCGGGATTTACATCCCATCTGGAGTCTCCACAATCAGGACCAGCTGTGGCTTGATTGGTTGCAATCATCATTTTTTTCATAATTCATGGAGTCATAGAGATGTACAGCATGGAACAGACCCCTTGGTTCAACTCGTCCATGCTGATCAGATATCCTAACCTAATCTAGTCCCATTTGCCAGCACTTGGCCCATATCTCTCTAAACCCTTCCTATTCATTCATCCATTTAAATGCCTTTTAAATGTTATAATTGTACCAGCCTCCACCACTTCCTCTGGCAGCTCATTCCATACATGTACCACTCTCTGTGTGAAAAAGTTGCCCCTTAGGTCTCTTTTGTATCTTTCCCCTCTCACCCTAAACCTATGCCCTCTGGTTCTGGACTCCCCCACCTCAGGGAAAAGACCTTGTCTATTTACTCTATCCATGCCCCTCATGGTTTTATAGACCTCTATAAGGTCACCCCTCGGCCTCTGACGCTCCAGGGAAAACAACCCAGCATAATCAACCTCGCCCTATAGCTCAAACCCTCCAGCCCTGGCAACATCCTGGTTAATCTTTTCTGAACCCTTTGAAGTTTCACAGCATCCTTCCAATAGGAATTCCTTCACGGAATGTGGGCATCATTGGCTCAACCAACATCTGTTGCCCATCCATAATTGCTCTTTGGCTAGGTGGTGGTGAGTGGCGTTCTTGAATTGCCGCAGCCTATCTGGTGCAGATACTGCATGCTCTCGGTTTGTTGTGACAAAATGACTTGCGAGGCCATACCAGAGTGCAGTTTAAGAATCACGGGTTAACCATACCACTGACTTACAGGCATTGCCTAACTCAGGCATGGAACAGAATTCAGTGAACCAGATGTGTTCCCAGGCTGTCATCTTGCTCGAATCAATAGGTTGGGGGTTCAAGTCTCATTCCAGTGATGTGAACAGGAAAGCCCAGCCTGACACTCACCGTGCAATACTGAGACACTGCAGATCACCTTGTCACTTACACATTGTTCTATGTTGGATCTCTCTGTTGGGTGCACTCTGTAGGTACAGAAATTGGCTACACTTCTTGCAGTGTAATTGTGATGACATTAATTTGGGACATAATAAGACCCTATGCCGCAGAAACATAAATTCAATCCTTTTCACACCTGAAGATGCCACTATCTGAAGAGGATGTTGAAGGGATGGCTTTCTGTCCTCTGGGTAGCTATAAATGATTCCATTGCCATGGTGTCAAAGCCAGTCGCTGCCAGTGTGCTGGCCAGCGTTACACAGTTTGGATGGAGCAGCTACAAGGTATGGAATAGCTTCAGCAATAACTGACAGATTGCTGACAATTTTAAGACCACACAATGTAAAAGTAGAAGTAGGCCATTCAGCCCATCGAGCCTGCTCTACAATTTAATGAGATCATGGCTGATCTGATAATCTTCAATTCGACCTTCCTGCCTTTCCCCCATAACTCTTGATTCCCTACTTGTTTCAAAAATCTGTCTATCTTACCCTTCAATGACATTGCTTCAACAGCCCTCTGAAGTAAAGATTAAAGTATTTAAGGCCGAGATGAGGAGTAATGCCTTGTCTCATAGGATAGTGAATCTGGGGAACTCATTGCTGCAGAGGACTATGGAGGCCAAGTTATTGAGTGTCTTTAAGACAGATATAGTTCTTGAAAGCGAGGAGATCAAGGGTTACAGGGAAAAGGCAGGAGAATGGGGTTCAGAAACATATCAGCGATGATCAAAAGGCAGAGCAGGCTTGATGGGCTGAATGGCCTAATCTGCTCTCATCTCTTATGGTCTTATGGCCAAATTGACTGCTCAATTTCCAAAATGACAACAGTGACTACACTTCAAAAATACTTCCATTGTTACTTTATATGTCTTAACGTTGAGAGTGGAGATATATAAATGCAAGGTTAGTCTTTTACCCTTTCAAAATCCAAAGCCTTTTTCTGCACTACTAGGTGGCTATCTGCAACTTTCAATAAGAGAGGAATTGTCTGCAATTTGAACCCACAATCTCAAAGATGGTGGGAGAGGTGTCCAGTGACTGTGTAGAAGTATTTGGATCTAAGGCTGGTTTGTCAGGTCTTTGGCTCTGTTTTATTCCTTTGCCCAAGCTTTAGTGCCAGATGGCTGAGTCCTCAATACTGATTCAGCAAGTGCTGAGTTCAACTTCCATAGTACTTGAGAACCTAAAACTGAGCCTGAGGAAGAGTCACTGCACTTGAAGACTTGGAGTATTGTGCGCAGTTTTTGGCCTCATATCTTGGGAAGGATGCATTGGTTCTGGCCCATGTTCAGAGCAAGTTCATGATAATGGGGGTCTTACTAGATGAGGAATGTTTGAGGACTCTGGGTTTATACTTGATCTACTTTAGGAGGATGAGGAGGGATCTAATTGAAACTTGCAGAATACTGAATGGCATGGACAGAGTGGATGTTGGGAGGAATTTTCCATTGGTAGGAGAGACTCGGACGCCAGGGTACAGCCTTAGAGTACAGGGAAGACCTTTTAGAACGGAGATAAGGAGAAACTTCTTCAGCCAGAGAGTGGAGAATCCATGGAATTCATTGCCACAGAAGGATGTGGAGGCCAGGTCATTGAGTATATTTAAGATGGAGATAGATAGGTTCTTGATTGTCAAGGGGATCGAGGGTTAAGGGGAGAAAGTGGGAGAATGGGGTTGAGAAACTTATCAGGGAGGAGAAAAGGTGGACTGCAGATGCTGGAGATCAGAGTCGAGAGTGTGGTGCTGGAAAAGCACAGCAGGTCAGGCAGGAGACTGATGAAGGGCTTATGCCCGAAACGTTGATTCTCCTGCTCATCGGATGCTGCCTGTCTTGCTGTGCCTTTCCAGCACGACGCTCTCGACTGAGAAACTTATCAGCCATGATTGGAATGGCGGAGCAGACTTGATGGGCTGAATGGCCTAATTTCTGCTCCTATATCTTATGGTCTTATGAAACGTTAACTCTGTTTCTCTGTCTCCACAGATGCTGCCAGACCTGCTGAGGTTCCACAGTAATTTCTGTTCCCGTTTGTTGCAATGCTGGATGGCCTTATTTGGATGAAATGTTAAAGCAAGTTGACCAGTGGCTGAAGGAGATCACATGAGACTATTTTCAAAGAGACCGGGGATGTTGTCCTCAGTGTTCTGGCTAATACTTACATTTCAGCCGACATCACAAAGATCCAGATATTATCGCAATGCCGCTTGTGGGATCTTGCTGTGCACATGTTGGCCATTGCATTTACCACATTCCAGTTTTTGCTACAGTTTTAAAGTACTGTAAATCCTACCTCTGCAATCTCACTCAGTCCCACGGGGCTCAGGTCTGCTCTTCATTCCGAACTTCGAGTGTCTTCATCATTTGTGGTCACACCTTCAGGTTTACCAGGTCCCAAGTTCATAAACGACCGTTCCCCCCCATTCCTTACAACTTCTCTGCTTTGATTTCCTCCTCAAAGACACTCCTTAAAACTTGGCTCTTTGACCCTATTCTTTCTTGATGTGTCTTGCTATCATAGCTTAGGAACATAGGAGCAAGTATAGATCGTTCAGGTCTGTTCCACTATTCTAGATTGTAGGGTCTTAGACTCATAGTCATATAGCAGGGAAACAGACCCTTCCATCCAACTCATCGGAGCCAACCAGGATGCCTAAGCTGAACTAGTCCCATTTGCCAGTGTTTGGCCCATATCCCTTTGTACCTGTCCTAAAGTCTTTTAAATGTTGCAATTGTACCTGACAAATAGAAACATAGAGTCATAGAGATGTACAGCATGGAAACAGACCCTTCAATCCAACCCGTCCATGCCGACCAGATATCCCAACCCAATCTAGTCCCACCTGCCAATACCCGGCCCATATCCCTCCAAACCCTTCCTATTCATATACCCATCCAAATGCCTCTTAAATGTTGCAATTGTACCAGCCTCCATCACTTCCTCTGGCAGCTCATTCCATACACGTACCTGTATGAAAAAGTTGCCCTTTAGGTCTCTTTTATATCTTTCCCCTCTCACCCCAAATCTATGCTCTCTAATTCTGCACTCCCCCACCCCAGGGAAAAGACTTTGCCTATTTACCCTATCCATGCCCCTCATAATTTTGTAAACCTTAATAAGGTCACCCCTCAGCCTCCGACACTCCAGGGAAAACAGCCCCAATCTGTATAGCCTCTCCCTATAGATCAAATCCTCCAACCCTGGTAACCTTCTTGTAAATCTTTTCTGAACCATTTCAAGTTTCACAACATCTTTCAGATAGGAAGGAGACCAGAATTGCACGCAATATTCCAACAGTGGCCTAACCAATGTCCTGTACAGCCGCAACATGACCTTCCAACTCCTGTACTCAATACTCTGACCAATAAAGGAAACCATACCAAACGCCTCCTTCACTATCCTATCTATGTGCGACTCCACTTTCAAAGAGTTATGAACCTGCACTCCAAGGTCTCTTTGTTCAGCAACATTCCCAACTCAATCAAGTTTGTGAGACATGATTTCCCACGCACAAAGCCATGTTGACTATCCCTAATCAGTCCTTGCCTTTCCAAATACATGTACATCCTGTCCCTCAGGATTCCCTCCAACAACTTGCCCACCACTGACGTCAGGCTCACTGGTCTATAGTTCCCTGGCTTGTCCTTACCACCCTTCTTAAACAGTGGCACCACGTTAGCCAACCTCCAGTCTTCCAGCACCTCACCTGTGACTATTGATGATACAATAGAAACGGGATTGTAAGAGGTTCTGTTCACTCTGAGAGCTGGCTCTGAGGGAGCTGGATCAATGTGAAGGACACTTCACCTGTAAATAAAAGGTGACACGGTGATGGGATACCACTCTGTGGGATTATTTCGGCCTACCTTTTATTCTGAGACTGTGTCACCTGGTATCTTGTCCCCACTGCCCAGGGAAACACCCTAGCTACATCTACTGTGTCTCTGCCTTGAAGAATCCTCCCTCACCACCTGATGCCTGGAGGAAGAAAGCCTCATCTTCCACCTGGGACCTTCCAACCCCATGGTATCAATGTGGATTTCACCAGTTTCCTCATTTCCCCTCACCCCACCTTACCCCAGTTCCAACCTGCCAGCTCAGCACCATCCTCATGACCTGCCCTACCTGTCAATCTTCCTTCCCACCTATCCACTCCACCCTCCTCTCCGACCTGTCAACTTCACCCCCACCTCCATCCACCTATTGCAATCTCAGCTACCTTCTCCCCAGCGCCCCCCCCCCCCCTCCCATTTATCTCTCCATTCAGACGCTCCCTACCTCATTCCTGACGAAGGGCTTTTGCCCAAAACATCGATTTTCCTGCACCTCGGATGCTGCCTGACCTGCTGTGCTTTTCCAGCACCACTCTAATCTTGACTCTAATCTCCAGCATCTGCAGTACCCACCTGCGCCATGCTGACCAGATATCCTAAAGTAATCTAGTCCCATCTGCCAGCACTTAGTCCATATCCCTCTAAACCCTTCCTATCCATATACACTTCATGATGCTTTTTAAATGTTGTAATTGTACCAGCCTCCACCACTTCCTCTGGCAGCTCATTCCATACACACATCACCCTCTGTGTGAAAAAGTTGTCCCTTAGATCCCTTTTAAATCTTTCCCCTCTCACCCTAAACCTATGCCCTCGCATTTTGGACCCCCTAACCTGGGGAAAAGACCTTGTCTATTCATCCTATCTCTACCATTCCTGTAACCCCAGAGAATCCAAGCCCATTTTCCTCAATCTCTCCTCATAGGACAATCCGACTATCCTGGGGATCAGTCTAGTGAACTTCCACCTCACTCTTTTTCTTCAACAAATAGGTGCGGTGGGGCGAGGGGGAGGAGGTGGGTAGGGAGGGGTTTGCAGTGTGAGAAACTGCACACCAGCTGTGGTCAATTTTGTTACTGTTTTGTTTGCTTATCAAGCACCTTGGGATGTTTACTGGCTCAGAGCTGCTACACAACTACATGTTGTTGTTGTAAAGCATCCTGAGACATCCTGAGGTTGTTACATCAATCTTTCCTTGTCATGGGCGGTTTGTAGGAATGCAAACCCTGTGAAAATACACAGCGTGATATTAACGTTTGAACACGTTAGTGTGGAATTGCTTTATCTCATTTACACGCATTAATCGGCATTTTGTTTTACAATTGCAAAACTGGGTATGCCCTGAGTGTTTTTGTGTTGTTGCTGGTTCCATAAATTTTGTTTATCCCGTATGCGTCACAGCTCACATACCTGTTACATTCTTGATGGTCTGTTGATTTTTTTTCTCTCTGTTTCAGATGTTGTCTGACGAACCATTTCAATTCAATCAAAGGCCCATCTGGTGAAAGTTTTTTTGTCACTGGGCTGGGCTCGGCATCAACAAGCCCTTGCACTTAGATAGCGTCCATGGTGTGGAAATAGAAAATTCCAAGATCCGGAACTGAGGCGCTAGTCAATAAAAATTGAGGTGTTGGGTTGAAGAGGGAACAATCATCAGGAGTGACCAAAACCTCAGTCAAAAATTTGGATTTTATTTCCAGGATGGTTGGAAAGTGATCATAGAATCCGTACAGTGTGGAAGCAGGCCATTTGACCCGTTGAGTCCACACTGACCCTCCGAATAGCATCCTACTCAGACCCACCCACCTATATTATCCCTGTAACCCTCTGTATCCCGTGGCCAATCTACCCAGTTGCACAAGTTTGGACTGTGGGAGGATACCAAAGCAAACCCACACAGAGACAGCGAAAACGTACAAACTCCACACAGACAGTCATCCGCAGCTGGAACTGAACCCAAGGCCCTAGTTTCATGAGGCAGCAGTGCTAACCACTGAGCCACAATGCTGTCCAGATGGAAAGACTGTGAGAGTTGGAGGAATTCTGAAGTTTAGAATGTTTATTTACGTTCTATCAGCACATGGAGGGTGTTGGATGGAGTACTCACCTGTGTCCCTTCCCAACACACATTAACACAGTGCAACTTGAACTTCAGGCTAAGACACCAACATTCCCACATACAGAGATAATTTTTTATCGCCTTTTGTTGCATGCATTCCTGGAATGGTAAAACACAAACATATTTATTGCCCTGAACAACTGTTCTTTCAGGTAAAAACAATGACTGCAGGTGCTGGAAACCAGATTCTGTGTTCGTGGTGCTGGCAGAGCACAGCAGTTCTGCTCCTCAGATGCTGCCTGAACTGCTGTGCTTTTCCAGCACCACTAATCCAAAAACTGTTCTTTCAGCTGATAGACTGGAATCCAAACCACAGGTGATGATTTCCTGTTCTGAAGGGGTAAGCTACCCTTCATTATCTTTACAACCACAGGTAATTACACTGCAGTTTTCTGTATGGCATCTGTCCCTTTGAAGCTTTACTGTTCAAAGTTCCTTTTACATACTTCAGGTGTGACATTCTATGTTTCCTCGCAGGACTAGTTATAATCCAAACAGGATTTCTTTTAAAAAAAAGCACACAAGCTCTGCTTAAAATTTGCTATGTTCATAAATATTTCAGAGTTGTGATCTGCTGTCATGACAACAGGACTAAACTTCAGCGGTGGATGTGGAGATATCGGGTTGGGCACCCGACTTATGTGGTATTTAGGGAAGATGGTAGCATAGTGGTAACATGATAAGGCTAATAGTTTGAGGGAATGGGTTCAAATCATGACTAATGCTGAATGTTGTAAAAACCCACCTGGTTCATGAATAATCTTCAGGGAAGTTCCCTTATATTCACTGGGACTTGCTCAGTGTCAGGGGCTTGGATAGGGTGGAGCTTATTAGGTGTGTCCAGGATCACCTTATTAAAAATAATATCGAAGCCCTTTTAGAACATGGAAGCCCTTACAGAAAGACTGTAATGTCTATCTTTTTGTTCTGTTTCTTATTTTCCTAACTTATGCGTATACTATGTGTATATATAATGTAGTATAACTTTTTCTTTATTTTCTGTACTTTTTATATCTAAGATTTGTACTTGGTAGTTTGTACCTAAGATAACGTCATGCATTGGTGACCTAGAATACTTTTCATTGTAATGTGATAATAAACGTAATTCTAATTCTAATTCTAAATAGTACAACGAAGGAAGAGGCCATACTAGACTTAGTATCAGAAATGATGTTTCAGTGGGGGAGGATTTTGGGAACAGGGACCATAATTCTGTAAGTTTTAAGTTAATTATGGAAGGATAAGGTTCGCCCTCAGGTTGGGGGAAGGCTAACTACCCAAACATTATTTGGAGACGCCAGTATTGGACTGGGGTGGACAAAGTTAAAAATGACACAACACCAGGTTATAGTCCAACAGGTTTATTTGGAAGCACTAGCTTTCAGAGCGCTGCTCCTTCATCACTCCACCTATTGAAGGAACAATGCTCCGAAAGCTAGTACTTCCAAATAATCCTGTTGGATTATAACCTAGTGTCGTGTGATTTTTTTTGCCATAACATTAGACAGGAACTGAGGAATGCAGTTTGGGGGTA
Organism: Chiloscyllium plagiosum; assembly: GCF_037043375.1. Taxonomy (NCBI): domain Eukaryota; kingdom Metazoa; phylum Chordata; class Chondrichthyes; order Orectolobiformes; family Hemiscylliidae; genus Chiloscyllium; species Chiloscyllium plagiosum. The sequence continues at coordinate 11,274,569 of NW_028270154.1, forward strand.
GCCGTTTGAAGATAAATCCATATCTGGCATGTGAGAATCATTTAAAGGCCAGTTGATTAGAGTTCGGGACCAGATGCTCCCGTGAATATGAAGGAGAACGATGGCAAGATTCAGGAAGATTGGATGACAAGAGAAATTGAGGGCTGAATCAAAATGAAAAAAAGAAACCTATGGTAGGTCCAGGAAATTGAATTGGACATGCCGGTGTTGGACTGGGGTGTACAAAGCTAAAAATGACAACAATCTGATGAAGGAGCAGTGCTCTGAAAGCTAGTGCTTCCAACTAACCCTGTTGGACTATAACCTGGTGTTGTGTGATTTTTAACCAGGAAATTAAAGACAGACAGAGCCCTCATAGTTTACAAAGAAAGCAAGAAAGAACTCAAACAGGGAATTAGGAAGGCTAAATGGGGACAGGAAATATCTGCTGTGGAGTGTGTATGCGGGGATTTCCGGTGATAAGGCTGGGGTGGGGAGCTGACGATGTTAGCTGTTGAAATCCCTGACAGACACTGAGGCAAGCAAGTACCTGGGGAGTGAAATCAATACTTACAAAGAATAAATCTGGAATTAAAAATGTTACTGAAATGGCAACAGGGAAGCAATTGCTGTATGAAGCCATCTGGTTCACTAACATCCTTTAGAAAAGGAAATCTACCATCTTTACCTGGTTAGGCCTACACATTACTCCAACCCCAGAGTGAAGGACCCATCAATAATTGGAAATGGAGCCTCCATTTTGAATTCTACGAGCCAATCAGATTTACTGGTTTTAATTACTGAATATGGCTGACTTCTGACTGACCTCTGAGATGGACTAGCAAGCTGCTCAGTTCAGGGGCAATTAGGGACGGGAAATACAGTAAATGCAAGTCTGGCCAGCAATGCCCACATCCCATGAAAGAATTGAACCATAAGACCATAAGGTGCTAATCAATTTACCTTAAATCCATGTCCTCTTGTTCTGACTCCTCCTAGCAATGAGAACAGTTTCTCTACGCCTACTTTGTCTCCACGAATTAGATCATTCGGCCCATCCAGTCACCTCCACCATTTGATCATGGTTGATATGTTTCTCAAGTTGAAGAGTGTGGTGCTGGGAAAGCTCAGCCAGTCAGGCAGCATCCGAGGAGCAGCAGAGTCGACGTTTCTAGCATAAGTTCTTTATCAGGCATCTTTCTCCTTGATATGTTTCTCAACCCCATTCTCCTGCCTTTTCCCCATAACCCTTAGACCCCTCATGAATCAATAACCTATCTGTCTTTGTCTTAAATACACTCAAACACTTGGCCTCCACAGCCCTCTGTGCAATGAGTTCCACAGATTCACTATCCTCTGGCTGAAGAAAGAACAAAAAAATGGGTGTGCCTAGAGGCAAATTATTCAGGTGCTGGGATCTCTCCATGCCCTCTGCTAGTCATAAGTAGATTTTCTTTTTCCCATTTCACCACCTGACTCTGGGGTATGGAATACCGATTTCAGTAGGGTTGGAGTACGTCCCTCATAGAGAACCAGCGTTAAACCTTACTCCCTCCGCAAAAAGGTACCTCCTGCTTGATCTGGAACGGGTTAATTCAACATGGACAGGTTAACAAAAGGGAGCCTGTTTCTCCAAATCGCTGTCTCGGAGGCAGCTTTAATGAAGAGCAGACCCCGGCACAGTCTCAAACTCATGTCTATTCAAAAACCACATTCCTTGAAATAAAAACATTTCCACAGCTATGAACAACTTGACACCAGGCCTTGTTGGGCAGGGGAAGGGGGTAGGTTTGAAACTCCTAGACAGCTCGTTTTAAAAGAAAACACAGAAATTGGACTGATAGGCGACTGAGTGATGGAATGTGGAAGGTCATTTGCAGATTGTGGACTTTCAATAGGACGTATTATGCGCTGGTGACTACAGTCTGCTAGCCAACAGCAAAAACAAACACACAGAGTCTCGATGCAGATCCCACTAACCTTCCCTGCCTACTCCTTTCAGAATCACTACAATCAGCTTCGCAAGATTGGACGTATGGAATGAATTATTTTCTCATTTCTGCAGTAGCGCTGTGAATAAATAACACCCTGGAAAGCAAGGTAGCTGCGTGAACTATAAAGTGCCAATTGTTTAAACTTCTCCCCAATCTGACAGCTCAACGCACAGCTATTACTTTATTTAATGACCATGTGCACCATGCATAAGGGCACGCTCAGAGTGGTATTTATTGATGGTGTCAGACCAATTTTCTCTGAATAACTGAGTTTGTAATTGTTTACATACACAGATGTTCTCACACTCGTAGAATTGCTACAATTCAGGAAGAGGCTGGTCAGCACACTGTGGCAAAACTGAGGACTGCAGATGCTGGAAACCAGAGTTTAGATCAGAGTGGTGCTGGAAAAGCACAGCAGGTCAGGCAGCATCAGGAAGGGCTTTTGCCCGAAACGTAGATGTTCCTGCTCCTCGGATGCTGACTGACCTGGTCAGTACACTGTGCCCACACCAGCTCTCTAGATGAAGGTCTCACCTTTTAACATTACCCTGACTTCTCCTGCTCACACGTTTCATCATCAAATCTTAATCCAATTGCCTGTTGATAGTCTTGATTGAACTTGCCTCCACTACACTCTCCATGTTTCAGACCCCAACAGCTCACTGTGCATAAAGGTTTTCCCTCATATCACAATTTTATGTAAGAAGCTAAGGAATAGGAGCAGGAGTACATCTCCTTTAAACTTTCTCCCTCTTACTTTAAACTACGGTGGTTAGCACTGCTGCGTCACAGCACCAGGGACCCGGGTTCGATTCCTGCCTGGGGCAACTGACTGTGTGGAGTTTGCACATTCTCCCCATGTTTGCGTGGGTTTCCTCCGGATGCTCCAGTTTCCTCTCACAGGTCCAATAAAGTGCAGGTTAGGGTGAATTGGCCATGCTAAATTGTCCATAATGTTCAGGGGTGTGTTGGTTAAGTGCATTAGTCAGGGGTAAATGTAGAGTAATAGGGTAGGGGAATGTGTCAGGATGGGTTACTGTTTGGAGGGTCAGTGTGGACTTGTTGGGCCTAATGGCCTGTTTCCACACTGTAGGGATTCTATAAATAATGTCCCATAGTATTTGACATTTCCACCCTGGGAAAAAAGACTCTGACTATCCATCTTATCAACGCCTCTCATGACTTTATGCAATCTTTTCTTTAAAAAAAATCTTTCATGATTTCTGAGGTTTTACTCAATTTGTTCACGTCTGAAGGTCTGTTCAGACCGAATCAACAATTATCACCAATGTATCGGCTTGCGTTGAGTTAGGAGATCACAGAGCTGACTGGAAGCTCCATGTGGAATGAAATCCTCTGGATTTCAGCAATTGAACACGGAAGGGATTCCGTGGTCGGAAATGTGGGATGAAGGGAACAATATGAGAACCGTATTTGTAGCAACCACTTTTCATGTTTAATCCAACAAAAAGAACCTCAATTATTTTCAAAATCAGATCAAGATGTAAAATCGACTGTTGGTGGAAGTTTGTGCTGGATTATGCCCAGTCCTGGCTTATTTTGCAATAGAAGGGCCCATTTGGATCTTAGCTTTAAAGACTCTACAATAATTTATTATATCCTTCCATAGTCCCTCCACATTGTGGCTGTGTGAGCAAATAATGGACAAAATTCTTTCAGCTCATTCCCACATTCTTGTCAGAAGCGCAACCAATTGCATTGGAAAATGGGTCGGCACCCAGATATTCCACTCTGTGAAACGTTGTAAAAGAAGACGGTGGCGTTAATGTAAGGAACCAAGGGCTCCTCTTATTCTCGAAGGATATGGGTTTAAATCCCAGTCCAGGAGCTAATGGTCTTTACATTCAATTAAAAAGTGTGAAATTATCAAGCTGGTCCCAGTCTGGTAATTCTAACAACGATCAGGAAGTGTCGTAAAAACCCATCTGGTTCAATAATATCTCTGACTCAGACTCACAATAATGCAGTTGACTCCCAAATGCTCTCAGAAATGGCTGATTGAGGGACCAGCAATAAATGATAACCCCCTTGCCAACAGCCCATGAAAGAATTTAAGAAAGCAGTTATGTTATATCTCATTGTCAGTACACCTTTAAAAGCCTCACTATACTTAAAGACGCAAACACTTTTTTTATTCATTCATGGAATGTGGGCACCACTGGTGAGACCAAAACTTGCTCCCCATCCCTAATTACCCAGAGGGCAGTTAAGAGTCAACCCCATTGCTGTGGGTCTGGAGTCTCATGCAGGCCAGACCAGGTAAGAATGGCACATTTCCTTCCCTCAGGACGTCATTCAACCAGATGGACTTTTTTCCAACAATTGACAATGGTTTCATGGTTATCATTTGATTCTTAATTCCAAATTTTTATTGAATTCAAATTCCGCCACCTGCCTAGGAAAATAGGTCCCGGAACATTACCTGGTCTAGTGATAACAGGTTAAAAATGTGCCCAGTAAATGTTCAGAGAAGCTTGGCAGAAGTGAGCCCCATACTCTTGGAATATTGGTACATTGAGGTTCCAAGGTGACATGGTGGATAATACCATCCATCAAGTGAAGACAGCAATCTCCATTAGAACATAGTCAGTTGACATGTTCATACAACAGTTCAGCCACAGAAATAGTTGGTTCGGCCCATTTCTATGTTTTATTAATGGAATAGTGTAGGTTAGATGGGCTTTAGATTGGTTTTACAGGTCAGCGTAACATCGAGGGCTAAAGCACTGTAATGTTCTATGTGCTATCATTCTTGTGCTGGCTATTTGCAGGAGCAATTCACTGAGTGCCAATCCCCTCCCTTTTCCCGAAAACCCTGCAATTACATTTTCCTTTTCAAATAATCAACTCTATCTTCAAAGCCTCAATTAACTGTGGCTCCACCAGTCTCAAACAGTGAATTCTCGATCTCACTCACTCGCCGCAAGAAAATATTTCTCCTCTTGTCACCATTGTATCTTCTTGCCAATTGCCTTATCTCTGTGGTCTCCAGTTCTCAATCCTTACTTTAGTGGGAACAATTTGCACAGACTCCTTGTGATTTTAATCCATCAGTCAAACTTGCTGAGGGGGATTCTAGACCGAGGGGAAATAGTCTGAAAATTAGTGCCATTCTATTCAGGACAGATGTTAGGAAGAACTTCCACACACAAAGGGTGGTCGAGGTTTGGAACTCTCTTCCACAAATGGCAGTGACTGATGTCGAACCGATGTCAATTTTAAATCTGAGGCAGACCAATTTTTGTTAAGCACAGGGATTAAGGGGTATGGGCCAAAGCCTGGTATATGGAATTAGGGTCACAGATCAGCCGTGATTTCGTTGAATAGGCTTGAGGAGCTGAATGGCCTACTCCTGTTTTCATGTACTCAAATTTCTTTTCTGCAAGGAAAACAGCCCCAGCTTCTCCAACTTATCTTCATAACCGAAATTCCTCATTCCTGGAACCATTCTTGTGAATCTTCACTGGCCTGTCTCCGAAGTCTTCATTTCTTTCTTCAGGAGCCAAGAATTAAACACAGAACTCGAGCTGAGGTTCAACCAGTGGCTAACACATCTTTAAGATACCTTCCTTCCTTTAACACACCATGCCAAATGTATAAATGCCAGCATGTTGAAAGTTTCATTAGACACAGAATATTACAGCCCGACAGGAGGCTATTCCGTCTATGGTGTCAGAGCAACTTCCTCTCCTGCTCTCTCCCTTTCACCAGTCACGGCACGGGCTAAACCCCTCTGCCAATTTAAACCAGCCACACAGAAAAGATTCTCCCCCGTGCCGTAATCTGTTAAAATTCGAGAGGCAAGGAGCTATCCCAGAGGTCACTATTTAAAGTAAAAATAAAAAACCTTATTCTTGAAGTCCAACAGAGAATATTAAAACAAATAGCTATTTACAACTCCTTTTTTTCTTAAACCTATCTTTTACCTCCCACTCTACAATACTAGTCTGATAAAAAAAATCCTGATTAGAGTCATAGAGTCAGAGACCCGTCCGTGCCGACCAGATATCCCAACCCAATCTAGTCCCACCTGCCAGCACCCGGCCCATATCCCTCCAAACCCTTCCTATTCATATATTCATCGAAATGCCTCTTAAATGTTGCAATTGTACCAGCCTCCACCACATCCTCTGGCAGCTCATTCCATACACGTACCACCCTCTGCATGAAAAGGTTGCCCCTTAGGTCTCTTTTATATCTTTCCCCTCTCACCCTAAACTTATGCCCTCTAGTTCTGGACTCCCCGACCCCAGGGAAAAGACTTTGTCTATTTACCCTATCCATGCCCCTCATAATTTTGTAAACCTCTATAAGGTCACCCCTCAGCCTCCGACGCTCCAGGGAAAACAGCCCCAGTCTGTTCAGCCTCTCCCTATAGCTCAAATCCTCCAACCCTGGCAACATCCTTGTAAATCTTTTCTGAACCCTTTTAAGTTTCACAACATCTTTCCAATAGGAAGGAGACCAGAATTGCACGCGATATTCCAACAGTGGCCTAACCAATGTCCTGTACAGCCACAACATGACATCCCAACTCCTGTATTCAATACCCTGACCAATAAAAGAAAGCATACCAAATGCCTTCTGCACTATCCTATCTACCTGCGACTCCACTTTCAAGGAGCTACGAACCTGCACTCCAAGGTCTCTTTGTTCAGCAACACTCCCTAGGACCTTACCATTAAGTGTATGAGTCCTGCTAAGATTTGATTAGATTACTTACAGTGTGGAAACAGGCCCTTCGGCCCAACAAGTCCACACCGACCCGCTGAAGCGCAACCTACCCATTCCCCTACATTTAACCCTTTACCTAATTTACCTATGGGCAATTTAGCATGGCCAATTCACCTGACCTGCACATCTTTGGATGGTGGGAAGAAACCGGAGCACCCGGAGGAAACCCACGCAGACACAGGGAGAACGTGCAAACTCCACACAGTCAGTTGCCTGAGTCGGGAATTGAACCCGGGCCTCTGGCGCTGTGAGGCAGCAGTGCTAACCACTGTGCCACCGTGCCACCCACTTTGCTTTCCCAAAATGCAGCACCTCGCATTTATCTGAATTAAACTCTATCTGCCACTTCTCAGCCCATTGGCCCATCTGGTCCAGATCCTGTTGTAATCTGAGGTAACCCTCTTCGCTGTCCACTGCACCTCCAATTTTGGTGTCATCTGCAAACTTACTAACTATACCTCATATACTCGCATCCAAATCATTTATGTAAATGACAAAAGGTAGAGGACCCAGCACCGATCCTTGTGGCACTCCACTGGTCACAGGCCTCCAGTCTGAAAAACAACCCTCCACCACAACCCTCTGTCTTCTACCTTTGAGCTAGTTCTGAATCCAAATGGCTAGTTCTCCCTGTATTCCATGAGATCTAACCTTGCTAATCAGTCTCCCATGGGGATCCTTGTCGAACGCCTTACTGAAGTCCATATAGATCACATCTACTGCTCTGCCCTCATCAATCTTCTTTGTTACTTCTTCAAAAAACTCAATCAAGTTTGTGAGACATGATTTCCCACGTACAAAGCCATATTGACTACCCCTAATCAGTCGTTGCCTTTCCAAATACATGTACATCCTGTCCCTCAGGATTCCCTCCACCACTGAGGTCAGGCTCACCGGTCTATAGTTCCCTGGCTTGTCTTTACCACTCTTCTTAAACAGTGGCACCACGTTTGCCAACCTCCAGTCTTCCGGCACCTCACCTGTGACTATTGATGATACAAATATCTCAGCAAGAGGCCCAGCAATCACTTCTCTAGTTTCCCACAGAGTTCCAGGGGACACCTGATCAGGTCCTGGGGATTTATCCACCTTTAACCGTTTCAAGACATCCAGCCCTTCCTCCTCTGTAATCTGGACATTTTGCAAGATGTCACCATCTATTTCCCTACAGTCTATATCTTCCATATCCTTTTCCACAGTAAATACTGATGCAAAATATTCATTTAGCATCTCCCCCATTTTCTGTGGCTCCACACAAAGGCCGCCTTGCTGATCTTTGAAAAATTTACAAAAAAATATTCAATATTCAAAACCAGCGAGTTGTTGAACCTTCTCTTTGTATCTTCCTCTGTAGACTTTCCTCTGTCGTCTTTTCAATGTTCTACTGTGCAAATATCTTATAGACAGAGAGCTGTTCTGTTGGCAGTCTGTATTATTGGCGGCTTGGCAGTTCTCCTCTTAACTGTTCAAAACGGTATGTTTTATAGCCCCAAACATTGGATCATTTAATTGGTTTTAATATTATCAAAATACTCAATTCAAATTTGATTGGATTTTGGTAACTTGGGGCGTAATTTAAACTGATTGGCCAAATTTGAATTTGTTTTTGTATCATGGCAACTCAACTGCACTATTGGTTTCACAGTCAAATGTTACATTTTAACTTCCTTCAGTACTGTCTGTGCCTCTCTAAGTCTGTACCAGCTTCCAGTCTCACTTAAAGGTACTCACTTAAAGCCTCTACACCTTCATAACAAACCGTACGCATTATTTTTCAATTCTCTCATGAAAATCTCAATTGGTGACAAAGGCCCAACAACGTCTCTTCTTCTTCAGGCAGCTGAGGAAATTTGGCATGACAGCGAAAACCCTTGCCAGCCTTTATAGGTGCACCATCGAGAGTATTCTGTCTGGATGTATCACTACCTGTTATGGTAACTGTAACATTCAAGATCGGAGACAGTTTCAGAGAGTGGTGAATTCAGCCTGGACAATCACAAAGGCCAACCTCCCATCTATAGAATCCATCTATCAGGCCCAGTGTCAAGGAAAGGCTGCCAGCATTCTCAAAGATCCGTCCCACCCTGGCAATGTTTTTCTACAACCTCTACCATCGGGGAGAAGGTACAGAAGCCTGAACACACGCACCAGCCGGTTTCAAAACAGTTTCTACCCAACTGTTGTTAGAATACGGAATGGACTCACAAACTCTTAACATTCGCCTGTACCTGTGGTTTTTGTTTTTGCTGCTGTTTGCCTATTATTTACTATCTATGCTATTTAACTCTGTGATCTGCCTGCATTGCTCACAAGGCAAAGCTTTTCACTGTGCCTCGGTACACGTGACAATAAATTCAATTCAAATTCAAATTCAAATTCAATTGAACCTACCTCCTCCTCAGTTTCTGGCAATGCATTCCAGACACTTACCACTCGCTAATGAGAAAATTTCCCCTCATGTCACTGTTGTTATTTTTGCAAATTACCTTAAGTCTGTGGTGAGAGTGCATATCTTGATACTTTTTGGGCTATAGACTGAAAATGAGATTAAAAATGGACATTGATTTAAAAAGGGGAGAATGTACAAGGAGTTATTTGTAGTTTTAGAAAAACAAGTGAAGCTAACTGATGCAACAATATTCACTTCAGGGACACTGTTCCTAGAGAAAGCAGTGCCATTTGTATGGGTGTTCAGGGCGATTCAGGACAATTCTGCCCAGAGACAGCCTTTTGATTGGCTTTTTAAATTGGCACCCAAAACAGAAATTGCTGGAAAAGTTCAGCATCATGTCTGCTTCTGTGAAAAGAAATCAGAGTTAACGTTTCGGGTCCAGTGACCCCTCCTTAGAGCAATTTTAAATTGGCACCTTTCTTATGATGTCAGGAGAGCTCAGCAGAGGATCAAGCCTCTGATTGGTCAGGTTTCAGTTTAACACAGACTCTGTGAGGAGGAATGAAGTAGAAAAAGACAGAATCCAGAAGCTAGCAGAATCAACATCACTTTCTTCTCTCTGTTTTCCCTCGTTCTGAAAATGGCCTTCTCTGCCACTCTGTTGAAAGATCACAGAAGGATTACGTCCAGAATTAGATTAAATTCCTCACTGTGTGGAAACAGGCCCTTCAGCCCAACAGGTCCACACCGACCCTCTGAAGAGTAACCCACCCAGACCCATTCCCCTCTGAATGATGCACCTAACACTGTGGGCAATTTCACATGGCCAATCCACCTGACCTGCACGTCTTTGGACTGTGGGAGGAAACCAGAGCACCCGGAGGAAACCCACGCAAACACGTGGGGAGGATGTACAAACCCCACACAGACAGTCGCCCGATGCTGGAATCAAACCTGGGACCCTGATGCTGTGAGGCAGCAGTGCTAACCACTCAGCCATCGTGCCGCCCAATTGCTGAAAGGAATAATAACAAAGCCCACAGGAAAAGAAAGGCCCTGGGTCCAATCAAGCAACTAGTAACCTAAACACTGATCATCACTGCACAAATAACCTTGATGGGGAGGTGCTGATGTTGGACCAGGGTGGACAAGGTCAGAAGTCACATGACACCAGGTCATAATCCAACAGGTTTATTTGAAACCTCACAAGCTCTTGAAGGGATTGCGTTCCGAAAGCTTGTGATTCCAGATAAACTTGTTGGACTCTAACCTGGTGTCATGTGACTTCTGACAAATAACATTGAAGCATCATTGATAAGACGAAGCAGACTGTAGAGCCAATCATTTCAGACTGCTAATTCAGAACTGTATCCCTCCAGCAATATTTGTTCCCTCCCCGATGATGTTTGTGCTTTCTCTTTGTGTCAGTTTGTGAGTGTGTGTATGCATAGGTATGTGTCTGTGTGGATATATTTATGTCTGTGCATATGTTTGTATATGTCTGTGTGTTTGTGTGTGTAGGTCTGTGTGTGTGTGTGCGCGCGCATGTGGCTGAATGTGTGCGTGCATGACTATGTTTGTGTATGTCTGTGTGTCTGCCAGTGTGTTTGGCTATGTGTGTATGTATGCCTGTATGTATTCTCCGTTTTTCTGTTTGTGTGTATCTGTTTATGATGTGTGTATGTATACATCTGTGTGTATATGTGAATGCATACGTCTGTGTATATGTTGTGTATGTGTGCATGCATAGTCTGTGTGTATGTGTGTGAATGCGTGAATATCTGTGTGCGTGTATGTCTGCATTCTTTCAATTAAAGTGAGATTTCTCGTCAATAAATTTTATGTGTCACCTGTTCACCCATCATACCGAACTTACTATGTCATCTCAGCCTTCCTCAGTATCCTCCTTGTGGTTCCCACCACTTTCATGATATTCACAAGTTTTGAAATCATGCCCACGCACCAAGGGGAATGTGGTGTAATGAGATTCATGTCAATTGTGATGATCATATGACTTGACGTCAGTAATAGATAAGACATCTATCTGGAATGAGTGTGTGAACAGAGAGGTCCGAGACACTACACTAGGGAGCTGCATTTGATAACCTGCCACATCCAGATGTAAGTAAAGGAGTGCTACAGTACATGAAGACTTGAAGAGCCTTAAAGATAAGGAGCCAATTACTTCAAAGACAGTGTATGCTTTGTTTTTGAAAATAATGGTGTGTAGGGATTTGAGGAAAGTGCTGGTGATTGGCACCAAGTAACAGAGATAGACAGAATAATGGAGCTGGTGCAGGCATGATGGGTTGAATGGTCTCCTCTGCACTAATAATTCTGGGATGTGCAGCACCAGCAGCCCAAAGATACTTTGGATTGGTATCCTAATGTGTAGGTAATGGTATTGGCTTAAAGTACAAGATAAAGCAAAGTAGGTCATTAATACGCATCAAGGAAGACCAGGAGTTTTTTGTTAAATTCACTGATGGGTTGTGGGTGTCGCTGGCTGAGGCCAGTATTTATTGCCTGTCCCTAGTTGCCCTTGAGAAGGTGGTGGTGAGCTGCCTTCTTGAACCGCTGCAGTCCATGTACTGTAGGTCAGTAGACCCCAGCTGTTAACAAGGAGATTGCAGAGGGGGCAGGGTTGTTTCTGCTGTTGTTATTTCCAGTGCCTTGGTCAATGTCAGTTCCCTTTTGTCTTGCAATGATTGATACAATTCAATGGTTTGCCAGGCCATTTCAGAGGGCACTTGAGAGTCAACTATGTTGCTGGGAGTTTGTGAAATAACTCTACAGAGGCTGGTATCCTATCCCAAGCCACCCTTGATTTACATATGAAAAGTCCTTGACTCTAGTACTGCCTGTTCTGAGTCCATTCTCAGAGTGCCAGAATCTCGGACATTCCTCTTTTTACCAGTCAGGTAAGACTTCATGATTGGACCAATCAGGGAAATCATATTCTATGAAGTCCTCATTGCTGACCTCATTGCAGTCACTACAGTCTGGAGTCACATTAGAACATAGAACATAGAACAATACAGCGCAGAACAGGCCCTTCGGCCCTCGATGTTGCGCCGACCTGTGAACTATTCTCAGCTCGTCCCCCTACAGGGTCCCATCATTATCCATGTGCTTATCCAAGGATTGTTTAAATCTCCCTAATGTGGTTGAGAATCAGGCCAGACCAGGTGAGGATGGCCTATTTCCTTACCTGAAGGACATTAGTGAACCAGATGGACTTTTCCTGACAATCACGAACAGTATCATGATCATCAGTAGATTCTTAATTCCAACATGATCTTTTATTGAATTCAAATCCCATCATCTGCTGCGGCAGAATTAGATTAGATTAGATTACAGTGTGGAAACAGGCCCTTCGGCCCAACAAGTCCACACCGACCCGCCGAAGCGAAACCCACCCATACCCCTACATTTACCCCTTACCTAACACTACGGGCAATTTAGTATGGCCAATTCTCCTGACCTGCACATCTTTTGGACTGTGGGAGGAAACCGGAGCACCCGGAGGAAACCCACGCAGACACGGGGAGAACGTGCAAACTCCACACAGTCAGTCGCCTGAGTCGGGAATTGAACCCGGGTCTCTGGCGCTGTGAGGCAGCAGTGCTAACCACTGTGCCACCGTGCCGCCCATGTCCTCAGAACTTGAGCTGAGTATCTAGATTAATAGGCTAGAATAATACCATTAGACATCTCCTTCCTTCATCTCTGGAATAGTATTAATTTGAAGGTGAAAGTGAGACAAATGGTATTCCTTGTACCCTATGAACTCTAACCCAGCTCAGAAATCTTGTACCTACTTTTAATCAGCCTGTGCGAACTTATTCTGACACCTCTATGAGAACAGAGCTGCTAACTCATAGGTGGAGAGATTGCCATTGCACTCCCTTCTCTAGTCTTGTAGACTACTCTAGATGAGACATTCTCCCAATGTTAATCACTCAGTCATCACCTAAAACAGAAGATCTGGCCATTTATTTGGTTGCAGTTTATAGGTGAATGTTGTGCCCAATTGGTGGCCATGTTTCTGATTACAACTGAGAACACTTCAACAGTAATTAAGTAACCAGTAAAGAACCATGGGATTGTGTTTGATGGTGAAAGATACCGTAAAGAAGCAAGCAAAGACTGGGCCTTAATTCTAGAGGGATAGGATTGAAAAGCATGAACGTTATGCTAAACTTGCACTGAATGTTCTTCAGAGTTTAATCTCTTCACACTTCTGTTCATACCACGACATGGGGGAAACTGAGGAAAGTGTAAAATGGATTTTACAAGATCTGAGGGAAAGCAACAATCAGGAAATATTGAACAGGGCTGAGGCTCTTTACTTCAGAAAAGAGAGACTTGAAGGAGGCCTGGTAGAATCTAAAATTTGTGAAAGAATTAAATCAGGTCAACACATTTCCACCTGTGAATGAGACCAGAACTATGAGATATAAACATTCAGTCAAGAATTCAGGAGAGATTTTCAGTACCCAAAGGGCAATGGGAATGTGGAACTCTCAAGTTGTAGTTGTGGATAATATGGACACATTTAACACAGAGCTTGGTAAATGTAAAGATGAAGCAATAAATTGAGGGCGCGCTGAGGTGAGTTAGAGTGGATCAGGCTAGTGTGAGGCATTAAAGTGATGTGGATTTGTTTGAGTCAAAAGGCTGTTTTCAGGCTGTAAATTCTATGTAATTGTACATATAGATGCATCTACTTATTCCTGTAGAAGTCGAATATATAAAGTCAGAAGTCACACAACACCAGGTTATAGTCCAACAGGTTTATTTGAAATCACAAGCTTTCAAAGTGCTGCCCCTTTGAGGAGTGGAAACAAGCACACAGGCACAAATTATATAGGGAGAGAGGTAATGGCAGGATGATGAAATTACCTGGAACTCACTGTCTGATCTGAGGAAGGATCACCGGACCTGAAACCTTCTCTCTGATTTCTCTTCACAGATGCAGCCAGGTTTGCTGAGCCTTTCCAGCAACTTCTGAATTTGTTTCTGAGTTATACAACATCTGCGGCTCTTATGGCTTTTATAGGGAATAAAGGGATGTGGACAATGTGCAGACAGATGCAATTAATTTAGAATGGCATCATGGTTGGCAGTGGGTGAGAGGGTAGGAGAGGGAGCTTGGCAACAAGGGCTTGGGGTGTGGTGACTATATATGAGTACCCTCTAGATGTCGGGTCCCATGATCAAGACTTGGACTAAGACCACTCTGTCGAGTTCTTTTGAACCACGATCCAGCAAACACACCAGTTTCCACATGGTAAGCCCCATAAGAGATGCCAAGCTGTGATAGTGCGATGATATCCTTACCTGGGCATTAATTACTCACTAGGAGAAAATGAGGACTGCAGATGCTGGAGATTAGAGTGTGTGTTGTTGGAAAAGTTCAGCAGGTCAGGCAGCATCCGAGGAGCAGGAGAATCGAAGTTTCGGGCAAAAGTCCTTCATCAGGAATGAGGCTGTGAGCCGAGGGGGTAGTGAGATAAATGGAGTGGAGTTGGGCTGGGGGGAAGGGAGCTGAGAGTGTGATAGGTGGATGGAGATGGGGTGTGATGGTGATAGGTCGGAGAGGAGGGTGGAGTAGATAAGTGGGAAGAAAGATGGGAAGGTAGGAGAGGTCAAGAGGGCGGTGCCTAGTTGGAAGGTTGGAACTGGAATAAGTTGGGGGGAGGAGAAATGATGAAACTGGTGTAATCCACATTGATGCCGTAGGGTTGGAGGTCCCCGAAGCGGAAGATGAGGTGTTCTTCCTCCAAACATTGAGTGGTTAGGAAGTGGCGATGGAGAGGGGCCTCAATCATGGTAGGCCAAGAAGGCTTTGTAAATTGTTTGTATGACAAGAACATTGCCAGCTAGACCAACATTTACTGCCCGTCCCAAGTAACCCTTGTGAAGGTGGTGGTGAGCTGCCTTCTTGAACCGCTGCAGTCGACCTGCTGTAGGTTGACCCACAATGCCCTTAGCGAGGGAATTCCGGGGTTTTGACCCAGCGACAGTGAAGGAACGGTGATATATTTCCAAGCCAGGATGGTGAGTGGCTTGAAGGAAAACTTGCAGATTGTGGTATTCTCACCAAATTGATAAGATGAGGCAAATTAATAAGGCTTTTAGAACTAGACCATGAGTTTAGAAGAATGAAAGAGGATTTCATACAAGACTATAAAATTCTAACAGGACTAACTGAGGTAAATGCAGGAAGGATGTTCCTGATGAATGGGGAGTGCAGAACCAGGCAGGTCACCGTCTAAGGATACTGGATAAGCCCCAGAACTGAGATGAAGCCAGCTTTCTTCACTCAGTGAACCTGTAGATTATCTGCCCAAGAAAACAATTGAGGGCAAAGCATTGAATAATTTCAAGAAGGAGTTAGATATAGTTCTTAGGACTAAAGGAATCAAAGGGAATGAGGAGAAAGCAGGAACTTGGCATTGGGTTGGATGACCAGCCATGACCATATTGAATGGTGGAGCAGGCTTGTAGGGCTGAATGGCCTACTGCTGCAGTTCCTATATTTTATCTTTCATGCTTCTGAAATCTCCTGTTCTCCCAAGTACACAGAATCATAGAGTCCGTACAGTGTGGACACAGGCCATTTGGCCCAACAAGACCACACTGACCCTCCAATGAGTATCCCACCCAGAGCCATTCCCCTCCCCCATTACTCTACATTTCCACTGACTAATGCACCTAATCTACATACTCCTGAACAGTATGGCCAAACAGCATGGCCAATTCACCTGACCTGCACATCTTTGGATTGTGGGAAGAAACTGGAGCATTCGGAGGAAACCCACACAGACACGGGGAGATTGTGCAAACTCCACACAGACAGTCACCTGAGGCTGGAATCGAACATGACGTGCTCTTCATTCTGAAATTACACATGGGCCTGATACAATCATGTTACTTTCTTAACAGCTCTGAAATTTATGTTTGAAAAAAATCAATATAATCTATTTCCACCATCTCCCCAGATTGATCGGGCATTAACTGAAATATGTTTCCACAATTTACTTTGGAATTTACCCCTTTCAAGATCTTGAACACTATCTCAGTTCTGGTTAAAGCTACGTAGCTAAACTCATCCATATTGAAACTTAAAAGCAGAAATCACTCACAAGCAACAAGCTTTCTCACAATTGTGACAACATTGATCAAAAATTCTGTTTCAAGTCCACAAACTCAATGAAAGGAGACAAATGTGTGTGTGTGCGTGCATGTCTGAGTGAGACAATGCATTTGTGTGAGAGAGAGAGAGTGTGTGTGAGTGTGTGCGCATCTGAGTAAGAGAGTGTGTTTGTGCGAGAGAGTGTGTGTGTCTGAGTAAGAGAGTGTTTGTGTGTGAGAGTGTGTGTGTCTGAGTAAGAGAGTGTTTGTGTGTGAGAGTGTGTGTGTGCATAAGAGAGAATAAGAGAGTGTGTTTGTGTGTATGTGTCTGAGTAAGAGAGCGTGTTTGTGTGTGTATATGTTTGGAGTTTGTGTAAGTGTGCGTGTGAGTGAGAGAGAGAATGTGTGTGCGTGTGAGAGTGTGAGAGAGTGTGTGTGCGTGTGAGAGAGAGAGTGTGTGTGTGAGAGTGTGCGTGAGAGTGTGAGAGAGTGTGTGTGCATGTGAGAGAGTGAGTGTGTGTGTGTGAGAGAGTGCGTGTGTGTGAGTGTGAGAGAGAGTATGAGAGAGTGTGTGTGTGAGTGTGTGAGTGTGAGTGTGAGAGTGTGAGTGTGCATGTGTGTGTGTATGTGTGTGTGTGCGAGTGTGAGTGTGAGTGTGTATGTCTGTGTGTGAATGTGTGTGTGAATGTGTATGTGTATGTGTGAGTGTGCGAGTATGTGTGTGTGAGCGTGTGCGTGAGAGTGTGAGAGTGTGTGTGAGAGTGTGTGTGAGAGTGTATGTGTGAGTGTGAGAGTGTGAGTGTGTATGTGTGTGTGAGTGTGAGAGTGTGAGTGTGAGAGTGTGAGTGTGTGTGTGTGCATTGTTAGAAGACAACTGTTCTCATGACAGCTTTATTTAATTAGTGTGTACATTCTGAGAGCGATGTTGGCTGCCAGTAAACCAGTGTGGGGAAGCTCTAAAGAAAGAAACTGCACATTTTTTCCCAGCAAGTTCATTGACGTCTGAAAACCCAGAGACTCCTTTGTTTCCTTTATCTCAGCTCCACATTCTGCCCAGGATCACACACGGTACACACCTTCAGGCATGTGAGATCATGTCTGGGTAAGATTCCCCAAGATAATCTTGCATGCCACCACAGAATTAAATCGTAGACAGAGATGCACAATTTTAAAATGTAAACAGGTACCCTCTGTTCATTGTGTTCTTGGGAAGCAGTGTTGTTCCCGTGCTTTTTTTAGGACACTGTTGAGTTTTGATGTCGATGCCCTGCAGTAGATTCCAGGGCGCTGTACCATGAAGGACTGTCCTTCTCAACCTCTCCCCTTGCCTGAGGCATGGTGACCCTCAGGTTAAACTATCACCAGTCATCTCTCTCTAGGTCAGAAGTCACACGACACCAGGTTAATATCCAACCGGTTTATTTGAAATCACAAGCTTTCGGAGTGCTGCCCTTTTGTCAGGTGGAGGATGAAGGAGCAGAGCTCTGAAAGCTTGTGATTTCAAATAAATCTGTTGGACTATAACTTGGTGTCGTGTGACTTCTAACGTTGTTCACCACAGTCCAACACCGGCACTCCATCTCTTTCCAGTGACAGAGCAGCCCGATGGTTTGGCAAAACTATAGCGACTTTCCTTTCCTAGGTACAACTTCAAGAACTTCCTGGTAAGTCTTTTCCGCACCTTCTTCAATTTAATAATATCCTTCCTACTCATCTAAGTCAATAACTAGTTAATGTCTTCTGAAGAAGAGCTATTTCGGACTTCTCTCTGCAGATTCTCCCGTCGGAGTTCCTCCAGAGTTTTTATTTCTCCTTTGAGATTTGAAATGTGTTTGTAAATCTCCATTTTCAACCAATTAGAATGCTTTATGTTTTGATTCACTGAAGCTGAGTCAGACCATTAAGTTAATTTATTCAACACTATGTCCCTCTCCTAATTGTTTGGAATGGGGGGTCTGTGAGGGTTATTCCCCATTGATGACCCATTTGATAACAATTGATATCAAAGCTATTCAGCATATTAAGGTCAATCAGGTAACTCTGTTTTTATTTTATTTTAAATCAATATTCCGGTGGTTATAATCATAGAGAGCATTACTGCCATTGTTGGTGATGCCAGTAACAAGGTTAATAATGTTAAAAATCACACAACACCCAGTTATGGTCCAAGAGTTTTATTTTAAAACACGAACTTCAAATAAAGCTAGTGCTTCCAAATAAACCTGTTGGACTATAACCTGGGGTTGTGTGATTTTTAACTTTATCCACCCCAGTCCAACACCAGCTCCTCCAAATCAAGGTTAATAATGATTGGTCATAATTTTAAAGTGAAAGGCAGGGCATTTAGAGGGGGTTTGAGGTAAAACATTTTCACCCAGAGGTTGTTGAGGATCTGGGATACACGACCTGGGAGGTACAACTTTTAAAAAGGACATGGATGAGCAGTTAAAATGTCATAGCATTCAAGACAATTGGACCAGTGAGAGAAGGTGGGACTTAGATTAGATTACTTACAGTGTGGAAACAGGCCCTTCAGCCCAACAAGTCCACGCCAACCCTCCGAAGAGCAACCCACCCAGCAACTCACCTAACACTATGGGCAATTTAGCATGGCCTATTCACCTGACCTGCACATCTTTGGACTGTGGGAGGAAACTGGAGCACCCGGAGGAAACACACACAGGCACAGGGAGAATGTGCAAACTCCACACAGGCAGTTGCCCGAGGTGGGAATTGAACCTGGGTCTTCGGCGCTGTGAGGCAGCAGTGCTGACCACTGTGCCACTGTGCCGCCCACTTGTGCAGGTGGTAGTACATTTGTGGCATATAGACTTGATTGGCCGAACGGTCTCCTCTCTACTGTTTCATTCTATCACTCTCTATGAGTCTATGCCAAGCTCTTCCTAATTGTGCATCTCGAAATCAAATATTGGCCCAATCCCTTCGGCAGGTTATTGGTCATATATTTTTCACTGCAGATGTCAAATGTCTTTATTTTCTCATTACAGATGATCTGCAGTGCGGCAGGAGGGGAGGTGATGGCTAGGGAACTCAAAAAAAGATTAGAATTCCTCAGGAAAATATTCCACCTGGACATGGAATGTTCCAGCCCTATTTGGTCATTTAAAGAAAAATTCCATCCCTCACAATCCAAAAACTATAAAACCAGCTACTTTGTACAACATCAAAGCAATGTAACCAAGCTCTCAGTCCTGGCCTCAGTTATGGCTATCATGTAATAGGATGAAATGCAATCCTTAAGCCAAATGTTTGCTTATACTAGGAAGACTACTGATGCTGTTGCTGCACTTCAACATGCTGAATTCATCAGAGTCGATAAAGTATGGTGCTGGAAAAAGCACAGCAGGTCAGGCAGCATCTGAGGAACAAGAGAGTCAACATTTCAGGCTTAACCCTTCACTAGGACACCCACAAATATAAGGCACAACTCCACTGAGCCTTAATGCAATGCACCTCCTGGATGTAAATAAATCTCTTGTCACACTGCTATTAGCCTCAACACTGTCAATTATATTTTGTAGTTTGAATGAAAGTTAGCCACGTTCTGCCTGTCAGAGTTGCTGATTCATCCGTTTGGATAATGGAAAATGGATGACTTGGCCAATTGCATGGGATTGTTTCCATTCTTGAGTCCAGGCCAAAGATTTTGTCATTGGAAAACCATCCGGGACAAAGTCCTCTTCCTCTCTGTGTTATCTTTTTGTGTGTACGCTTGTGAGGTGCTGCAGCACCAATGATTCAGCAGGCAGACAGCTTCTGGGCCTGGAAGGATCTCAGTGATGTTTACAGGAGGCCATTCAGCCCATCATGTCAATACCAAGCAATAAAGATCTGACTACAGTAATTCATTTTTCCAGCATTTCATGGTTGGCACTAATGGCTATGGCAACACTGGCAATATCGAAATGCTGCTGTAATGTTAAGAGAGTTTCTGACTCAACCACCCTCTCAGGCAGTGAGCTCCAGACACGCACCATCCTCTGAGTGAAAAATATTCCCCTGAACTCTCCTCTTAGCTTTCTAATTCTTATCTCAAATCTATGCCCCTGGTAATGACCTCTCCACTAATGGAGGAAGTACCTTTCTATCCATCCGATCTATACTCCCCACTTATACATCTCTTCAAGGTTAGCTCTCAACCTTTGCTGCTCCAGGGAGAACAACCCCAGTCTATGCAACCCTTCCTTATATCTCAGACGCCCCAGCTGTACCCTCTCTAGTACAATCACATCCACTCTATAATGTGGGGACCAGACCTGCATCTCAGTGATGGATGCATCAGCATTTCAGACAGTCCCAGCTTAACCTCTCTGCCCCTTTCTTTAAACTCACTCATAGGAAATGGGTATCGCTGGCTGCGCCCAGCATTTATTGCCTGTACCTAGTTGCCCCTTGAGAAGGTGGTGGTGAGCTACCTTCTTAAACCTCGCTGCAATCCATATAACGTAGGTAGACCCACAATGCCCTTACGGAGGGAATTAAGAACACAAGAATTGAGGGAAGTGTAGGCCATTGAGGAACGCTCATCTGCTTCCCTGGGCAGGGAGTTTCACAGATTCACAACCCTTTGAGTGAAGAGGCTCCTCCTCAACTCAGTCCTAAGTCTGCCCCCTGCCCTCCTTACTTTGAGCCCCTACTTCTAGTTCCTACAAACCCTTTAAAATAATACAATTGTGTCAATATCACAAAGTAAGATGCCGGTATAATAGTGAGGATTGAAAGTTCGTGGGCGGGCCACCATGTGGATTTGAGGGCACAGTCAGTCCAGCCATGACCTTATTGATCGACAACACGGTGGCTCAGTGGTTAGCACTGCTGCCTCACAGCATCAGGGACCCTGGTTCGATTCCCGCCTTGGGCAACTGTCTGTGTGGAGTTTGCACATTCTCCCCGTGTCTGCGTGGGTTTCCTCCGAGTGCTCTGGTTTCTTCCCACAGTCCACGAATGTGCAGAGTTAGATGAATTTGCCCTGCTAAATTGCCTATAGTGTTCAGGGATGCGTAGGTTAGGTGCGCCAGTCAGGGGAAATGTCGGGAAATGGGTCTGCATGGGATACTCTTCGGTGAGTCAGTGTGGAATTGTTGGGCCAAATGGCCTGTTTCCACACTGTAGGGATTCTATGACAGAGCGGATTCAAGGGGCCAAGTGACCTCTCCAGTCATGGTTGTACATAGGATGGCGGGGGTGTGGGGTGAGGAGGGGGTAAGTGGGATGTGGTGCAAACTGAAATTGGAGACATTAACCTGAGAATGTCAATCACAGAGGCACTGAGGCAAGCAATACCACAGGGAGGTCGAAAGTGGCTCGGCAAGGTGGAGGTTACAATGTGCTCTGGGATAAATAGATTTCCCAAGGTTACACATGGCACAGGCTCAGCCTCGATAAGTGGCCCAGGAAAGTTGGAGCCAGTGGCCATTAGGGGTGTAACTGTGAAAACAATGACTTCATCCTTCCCTGTGTTCAACGTAGGAAGTTGTAACTTTGCAAAGCTTGATGTTATTCTGGAAGATTGATAGCATGGAATTAAGTCATAGTTCCTCTAATTCACAAACCGCTGACAACAAATTGGTTAAGAACTGTTCATGGAATAAATAGAACGAGGTGAAATGCCCACCTCTAAGTTCACTAACAGCACTCCAATATCACGGCTCACAAACGCTAGTCTGAAAATGAAGTTGCTGGCAATTATTGAAAGGCTGAACATTTGCTGAGTTCTCCAGTGATTCAAGAGGTAGGCATTTTGGACATGGTAGGAAACTGGGAGTGGCTGCAGGAAGCTGGCCAGTATGCAAACAGGACGGAAAAGGATGGGCAAGGAGTCAGTTAAGGTTGGGAGGTTCAACTGATTAAACAGAGTTGAGTTTGGCTGCTGTGGCAGGAAATCTATACAAGTGGTTGTTTTGTATAGGTGTACACATTTCCCAGACATGTACTCAAGCCTGTATAGATTTACAGTGAATTCCTTGTACAATTGATTACCCACATCCTGGGAGATTTATGCAAAGTAGTGTAAAGCATAACTTGTAAAGATTTTGTGCCACCCCAGTATGGGGAAGAACAACAGGTGCATTTGCTGCTCAAACCTTCAGACATGCTTTGAGATGGGAAGGTTTAAGAGAAAAGTGTTTCCTGTCTTGCTCTGTAGATGTCCCATTTATGTTCTGAGAAAACAGAAATGTAGAAATGCAGATACGTAGAACATAGGAGCAGGAGGAGGCCATTCGGCCCTTTGAGCCTGCTCCACCATTCATCACGATCATGGCTGATCATCCAACTCATTCATCTAATGCTGCTTTCTCCCCACAACGTTTGATCCCATTCGTCCCAACTGCTATATCTAGCTACCGCTTGAATACATTCAATGTTTTGGCATCAACTACTTCCTGTGGTAATGAATTCCACAGGCTCACCACTCTTTGGGTGAAGAAATGTCTGCTCATCTCTTTCCTAAAAGGTTCACCCCGAGTTCTCAGACTATGATCCTCTGGTACTGGACACACCCACCATCAGGAACAGCTTCCCTGCATCTACCCTGTCTCGTCCTGTTAGAATTTTAGAAGTCTCTATGAGTTCCACCTACATTTGTCTGAACTCCAGTGAAAACAGTCCTAACCAAGTCAATCTCTCCTCATACGCAGTCCCTCCATCCCTGCAATCAGCTTGGTAAACCTTCTCTGCACTCCCTTGAGAGCGAGAGCGTCCTTCCTCAGAAAAGAAGACCAAACCTGCACATTATATTCTAGGTGTGGCCTCACCAAGGCCCTGTATAACTGCAACAACACATTCCTGCTCCTGTGCTCGAAACCTCTCGCAATGAAGGTCAACATCCCATTTGCCTTCTTTACCACCTGCTGCCCCTGCATGCTTACCTTCAGCGACTGGTGCACAAGGACACCCAGGTCCTGCTGCACACTCCCCTCTCCCAATTTACACCCATTCTGGCAGTAATCTGCGTTCTTGTTGTTGCTTCCAAAGCGAATAACCTCGTATTTATCCAAATTATACTGCATCTGCCGTTGATTTGCCCGCTCACCCAACCTGTCCAGATCATGCTGCAGGATCGCTGAATCCTCGTCACAGCTCACCCTCCCACCCAATTGGTATCGTCCACAAACTTTGAGATGTTACGTTTTGTTCTCTCATTCAAGACATTAATATATATTGTGAATATCTGGGGTCCCAGCACCGATTCCTACGGAACCCCACCAGTTACTGCCTGCCAATTTGAAATGGGAGAGTGCAGTTAAGTGTCGTTGAAATGCCCATCAGCCTGATTGAATGGTGGAGTGGACTAGATGGGCCGAATGGCCTTTCTTCCACTCCTATGTCTTATGGTCTTATGGAGCCATTAATTCCTACTCTTTGTTTCCTCTTTGCCAACCAGTTTTCTAACCATCTCAATACATTTTCCCCAATCCCATGCGCTTTAATCTCGCAAAATAATCTCTTATGCGGGACTTTGTCAAACATTTACTGAAAGTCCTAATATATCACATCATCTGGCTCCCCCTTTTCAACTCTACGAGTTAAATCTTCATAGAATTCCAACAGATTTGCCCCTCATAAACCATTGCTGAGTTTGTCTGATCCTGCCACTGCTCTGCTATAAAGTCCTTGTTAATGGATTCAAGAGATTTCCCCACTGCCGATGTTAGGATTACTGGTCTATAATTCCCTGCTTTCTCTCTAACCCCGAGTTTTGAATATCGGAGAATGTGCAGAGACTAATGCAATTTACAAGGATGTTGCCAGGGTTGGAGGGTTTGAGCTATCGGGAAATGCTGAAGAGACTGGACCTGGAACATCGGAGGCTGAGGGGTTACCTTATAGAGGTTTATACAATCATGAGGAGCATGGATAGGGTAAAGAGACAAGGTCTTTTCCCTGCGATGGGGGAGTCCAGAATTAGAGGGCATAGGTTTAGGGTGAGAGAGGAAAGGTTTAAAAGGGACCTCAGGGGCAACGTTTTCACGCAGAGGGTGGTACATGTATGGAATGAGCTGCCAGAGGAACTGGTGGAGGCTGGGTCAATTGCAACATTTAGAAAGGCACCTGGATGGATATATGAATAGGAAGGGTTTGCAGGGATATGGGCTAAGTGCTGGCAAATGGGGCTAGATTAAGTTGGGATATCTGGTTTGGCATGGACATGTTGGACCGAAAGGGTCTGTTTCCCGTGCTGTACATGTCTGACTCTATGACTCGATGGAATCCTGGAGGATGACCACCAAGCTGCTCACTTACGTCTGAAATAAACAGAAACAGATGTTGCTGGAGAAACTCAGCAGGCCTAGCTGCATCTGTGAAGAGAGAAACATTTAATATTTCGATTCCAGTGACCCGCCTGGACCAATCACCATAGTCCTTATTCCCCTCGTGACAACCCCTGTGTCTCCCTCTGCCCATTCTCCCTGCTGTTTTATAGCCTCTTTGCCATACTAATGGTAACTTATGCCAGCATGTAACCTCTCTCACCCATCACCCTTTTCCCTTAGACCTTCCATAGTCTTCACCTAGTACCCATCATGGGCAGAGCTCTGGAGCAAAGTTGAGATTAATTACAACTTTTAAAGAGAGGGATGGAGGGGGCTAGGTAGTGTTGGCAAAATGGTGTCACAGGATGAGTAATCCAGAATTCCCGGATAATAATGCTTCAGGGCATGGGATTGAATCCCATCCTGGGGAATGATGAGAGTTAGATCACTGGAAAATCTGGAATAAAAAGCTAGCCCAGTGGTCATGTAGCCCGCTTGATTGGCATTACACCCGTAAACATCCACACCCTCCACCAGCGAGGCTCATTACCAGCAGAGTGTACTATCTACAAGATCCTTAGACAGAACTTCCCAAACCCATAACCGCAGTGATTGAAACAAGGTGAGCTCAGTGGGGCCTCATTGAATATGAGTTCCCTGATTGGGGCTGCTAATCTGGTTAACCGGGCTGACAGATAAGAACAGGAATGTCAGAGGTTCCATTCATTCTGAGAGTTGATTCTAAGAGAGCTGGATCAGCGTCAAGTTCTCTCCGTGTATAAATAAAAGGTTAGTGAGTTTTGAGAAGATTTGTAGCTCAGGTTGAGGTTTTGGATATAGGTTTGCTCGCTGAGCTGGAAGGTTCGGTTTCATTAATAAAGGGTGATTTGCTGACAGGATACCGGCCTCTATCAATTTGTTTCCTTGGTGATGAGAGTAACCTGAAGAAATTCAATGAGGTAAAAACAATGACTGCAGATGCTGGAAACCAGATTCTGGATCAGTGGTACTGGAAGAGCACAGCAGTTCAGGCAGCATCTAAGGAGCAGCGAAATCGACGTTTCGGGCAAAAGCCCTTCATCAGGAATAAAGGCAGTGAGCCTGAAGTGTGGAGAGATAAGCTAGAGGAGGGTGGGGGTGGGGAGAGAGTGGCATAGAGTACAATGGGTGAGTGGGGGAGGGGATGAAGGTGATAGGTCAGGGAGGAGAGGGTGGAGTGGATAGGTGGAAAAGAAGATAGGCAGGTAGGACAAGTCCGGACAAGTCATGGGGACAGTGCTGAGCTGGAAGTTTGAAACTAGGGTGAGGTGGGGGAAAGGGAAATGAGGAAACTGTTAAAGTCCACATTGATGCCCTGGGGTTGAAGTGTTCCGAGGCGGAAGATGAGGCGTTCTTCCTCCAGGTGTCTGGTGGTGAGGGAGTGGCGGTGAAGGAGGCCCAGGACCTCCATGTCCTCGGTAGAGCCCAGGACCTCCAAGTCCCGGGCAGAGCCCAGGACCTCCATGTCCCGAGGACATGGAGGTCTGGGCCTCCTTCACTGCCGCTCCCTCACCACCAGACGCCTGGAGGAAGAACGCCTCATCTTCTGCCTTGGAACACTTCAACCCCAGGGCATCAATGTGGACTTCAACAGTTTCCTCATTTCCCCTTCCCCCACCTCACCCTAGTTCTAAACTTCCAGCTGAGCACTATCCCCATGACTTGTCCTACCTGCCTATCTTCTTTTCCACCTATCCACTCCACCCTCTCCTCCCTGACCTATCACCTTCATCCTCTCCTCCACTCACCCATTGTACTCTATGCTACTTTCTCCCCACCCCCACCCTCTTCAAGCTTATCTCTCCATGCATCAGGCTCACTGCCTTTATTCCTGATGAAGGACTTTTGCCCGAAACGTCGATTTCAAAGCTCCTTGGATGCTGCCTGAACTGCTGTGCTCTTCCAGCACCACTAATCCAGAACCTGAAGAAATTCGCTCACACATGTTGTCTTTGAGTTGGGTTATGTCTTTCTGGCATCATGCCGTTGTTTGGGAAGCTTATCCCCGTTCGTCCCTGCCAATGAAGGCTGGGCTCAGTATGTGGAAAGAATGCGTTATTTCTTCAAAGAAAATGGACAAGAAATCAACAAGAAATTCTCCTGCCAGCTGGGGGACATGTCAAGTTTTTGGTTGTTAGTAGCCATACCTTTCCCTGAAGCACCAAATACTAAAACTAATCAAGAGTTGACAGATTTACTTAAGGAATATTATGACCCCAAGCCTCCTTTAATTCTGAGATGCTATAGGTTTTACTCAGCAATTTGAAAATCAGAAGAATCCATATCGGATGAAGACTGGTTAAGGCTTGGGGCAGCATGGTGGCTCAGGGGTTAGCACTGCTGCCTCACAGCGCCAGGGACCCGGGTTCGATTCCTGCCTTGGGTGACTGTCTGTGTGGAGTTTGCACATTCTCCCCTTGTCTGTGTGAGTTTCCTCCGGGTGCTCCGGTTTCCTCCCACAGTCCAAAGGTGTGCAGCTCAGGTGAACTGGCCACGCTAAATTGTTAAGGGTCAGGTGTAATAGTCAGGGGTAAATATATGGTAGGGGAATGGGTCTGGGTGGATTACTCTTCGGAGGGTCGGTGTGGACTTGGGCTGAAGGGCCTGTTTCCATACTTGAGGGAATCTAATCTAAAATCATGTGACTTTGGTTTAACCCTTAGTGAGTTGCGGAGAGATTGTTTGTTACGTGGGGTTAATGATATAACCATGCAGAAGTGCAAACTAGCTAAAGCCCAACTGGACTTCAAACAGGCACAAAAATTGGCTTTAATATTGGAAAATGTGATAAGTTGGAACACCATCCAGAAGGCCAAGTGTCCTGCCTGGGAGATACGCCACATGAGGTACCACCACTGGAAGAGCCTAGAATGGTTTGAAATTTTATGGACACACTTCCAGTCACAGCTGACAATGTCAGACTTTGTATTAGTGGTGCTGGAAGAGCACAGCAGTTCAGGCAGCATCCGAGGAGCAGTAAAATCGACTTTTCAGGCAAAAGCCCTTCATCAGGAATAAAGGCAGAGTGCCTGAAGGGTGGAGACCCTTCAGGCTCTCTGCCTTTATTCCTGATGAAGGGCTTTTGCCCGAAACGTCGATTTTCCTGCTCCTCGGATGCTGCCTGAACTGCTGTGCTCTTCCAGCACCACTAATCCAGAATCTGGTTTCCAGTCATTGTTTTTACCTAATATCAGACTTTGGATTGGTCCTGGCCAAACTGAAACACCTGATGGTGATGGGGGAACCAAAAGGCTGTCGCAACCCCCAGAACCGAAATGTTTCTGAACCCAGGAGAGGATGGCATATTATTATGGCGATTGACCCGAGCTAAGGTCACTGCCAGATACTAGTTGAACTCCACCACGGTCATCCAGAGGTTTCCAAATTAAAGATGTTGGTAAGACAGTATGTCTGGTGGCCAGGATTGGATGCAGACATAACTGCATTGGTGGGGACACAAATTACTGCCAGCAACTCCCCCATTTGTAGGAATGTCTGGATAAACCCTAGACTCGGTTACATGCCTCTTTTATGGGCTCAATGTGCTTAGTTATTGCAGAAACCCACTCAAAGTGGCTGGGCATGTATAGCGTTCATTCATCAAGCACGGGAATGACAATAGAAAAACTGTGAGCATCTTTTCCAATACACGGGTTCCCGGAAATGTTGGTCACAGATAACGGGCCATCATTTACCAGCAGGAAATCTGAGTATTTCCTAAAGTTGAAAGGTATTCGTCATATAAGGACCAGCTCCACACCACTCATCATCCGATGGTCTGGCAGAAAGAGCAGTCCTAACTGTGAAGGCAGGCTTAAAGAAACAGGATTAGAATATTGGCTGGAAAAGTACAGCAGGTCAGGCAGCGTCCGGGGGGCAGGAAAATCAATGTTTCAGGTAAAAGCCTGGTTTTCCTGCTCCTCGGATGCTGCCTGACCTGCTGTACTTTTCTAGCACTACCCTATTCTTGACTCTAATCTCCAGCATCTGCTGTACGCACTTTCGCCAGGCTTAAAGAAACAGCCTACAGCTTCACTAGATACCAAACTGTCCCGGTTCCTGTTTGATTATAGGACCAACCCTCATACAACTACAGGGACAGCTCCAGCAGAGTTACGATGGGGATAAGACCCCACACCAGGTTAAACCTGAGGAAGGGTGAAATGGCATCAGGAATGTCAATGCCCGCTACAAGACTCTGCTAAGCGAGAGAGCGATAGTTAACTTCAGGAATGGCCCGGCATGGGGAAGAGGGACGGATAATGCAAGGTCAGGTCCCGTGATTTAGAACGGTCGTGTTGGTCTGATGGTCCTGGAGAGGCACGTGGACCGTATGAAAACTGCAAACTCACAAACGATTCGGGAGCAAACGTGCCCAACTCCTCGACAGCCTTTCCGATTGTTCCCGGACCTGTGGGTCCTCCCTCCCCATCAGGTGTTGGAGATACCTCGCAATCTGAGATGGACACGGCGGATGTCTTCACCTTGATGATGTAGCCACCTGAAGAGGAGAATGAATTCCTCCTGAAATGCTCCAGGTACAAGAGGCGTATTACACCCTGCCCCTATCAGAGGCAGAGTCAGAGGAACCTGACCCATTGCTGAAAGACCCCAGGAGGAGCTATAAAACAAAGAACTGGCTATACCCTCAGACTCAAAGCAGGAGGGATGTAGGGACTGTAATAAGGTCAGCTGGGGGCCTCATAGAATATGAGTTCCCTGATTGGGTCTGTAAACCTGGTCCAATCAGGGAGCCCTGGCTGACCAATATAAACAGGAGTGTCATTAGGGCCCGGGTGTCCTTGGAGAAGGAGCACGCGGTGTCCACCAACACCCTGGAGTTGTTCAGGGAGAGGTGGGCACCGCAGGGAGTGGAGTGCATTATTTCCCCCTCAAACTCTAACTTGATTTATTCCCTGCCCTCCCCTTCACTGTTTGATCACACATCATTGCCCTTTGATGTGAAGGGCACTGCTTGTCACTGGCCACTCGGGTGTTTTCCTATCTTCCTGGTGGTGGAAATTGAATAAAGATTCGTGCACTTTGTGTCTTTCACTGTGTCTCACGCCTACACACACACACACACACACACACACACACACACACACACACACACACACACACACACACACACACACACACACACACACACACACACACACACACACACACACACACACACCATGGGTGCTCTGGGGAAAAATAAGCACTACCGCAATTAGGCGGTAGTGTGGGGGTTAGAGAAGAGGAAAAAAAAACAGAAGTGTAGCATTGCCCTTTGATGTGAAGGGCACTGCTTGTCCCTGGCCACTCGGGTGTTTTCCCTATAAAAAGAGAGAAAAAAAATAAAACTAAATAAACAGGAGTGTCAGAGGGTCTGGTCACTCTGAGGGAGCTGGATCAGTGTCAAGGACTCTCCATGTGTAAATAAAGGGGGATTTGGTGACAGGATACTGGCCTCTGTGGATTTATTTCAATGAGAACTTCCATCTAGAAGGACAAGGGCAGCAGATACACCAGCAACTGCAAGTTCCCCTCAAAGCCACTCACCATCCTGACTTGGAAATGTATCGCTGTTCCTTCATTGTCACTGGGTCAAAACCCTGGAATTCCCTCCCTCAGGGCATTGTGGGTCAACCTACCACAGAGAGACTGCAGCAGTTCAAGAAGGCAACTCGCTTCCTTGTTCTAAAGGGAAACTAGGGATGGGCAATAAATGTTGGCCCAGCCAGCGATGCCCACATCAAAAAAGATATTTTTTAAAAATCAAACCATTGTCGATAATCAGAAAAATCCATCTGGTTCACAAATGTCCTTTAGGGAAGGAAACTGCCATCCTTACCTGGTCTGTCCCACACATGACTTCAGACCCAAAACGATGCGGTTGATTTTTAGTCGCAACGATGGATATTTGGAGCGTTCCTTCAAACAGCAATCACAGTAAAATGAACCGAATGGTCTCCGTCTGTGCTATCCCATTCTTTAATTCTACAAACTGCTTTTTGATTCTAGCTTGTTTCTGACCAAACTGGGAATTATTTTGCATGGCTGTTTTCAGTGGTCAGTTCAGAAATCACATGTATTGCCTTTCAAGTTACATTAAGCAACAAATTGGAAAGGACTGCTGAGGTAGATTTGGTGCCATAGTTTAGTCTGACCAAACACTAGCTCCCTGCTGTCTCACTGTGTGTTGAATAACAGTAAGTGCAGACCAAAACAATCCACAAGGCATAATTTCAAGTCTGACGTTGATGAAGATTGTCAAACAAAAACTCTTATTTAATAATCTTAAAAAAAAAATCAAGAGCAGTGAATACTGTGACATGACTTTGATTTTTATTTTCTATATTAATCTCTGCTGTTAAACTGTTGCATGTTTTAGCTTCCATCTGACTTGCAAGAAAACAAATCTTTTGAATTCCAGCTGTCAGTGTTAATCTTCATAAGGATGTGTTACCATCAGGAAGTAGGAGCATAAAGAGGGTCATGTGGTGCGTCCTTTTTTCAAAAACATGTTATAAGATCCGTGGGGGCCTGTTTGACTGCACAATGGAATTCACTGAACCATTTTTTATTGAAGAAAGACAATCATTTTATCAATCCCTCTCGTGGAAACATCACCACATTGCGTGATGAACTCAGCACTCATTGTTTGGGGTATTCATAAATGATGTAGATGGGAATGTGGGGATATGTTGATAAGTAGATTTGAAGAGGACACAAAGATTGGCTGTGTGGTTCACTGAAGAAAGGGTTATGCCTGAAACGTTGATTCTCCTGCTCCTCAGATGCTGCCTGACCTGCTGCGCTTTTCCAGCAACACATTTTTCAGCTCTGACCTCCAGCATCTGCAGTCCTCACTTTCTCCTCGTTCACAGTGAGCCTGGGATGTTGCCTGGGATGGAGCAATTTAGCGATGAAGAGAGACTGGAAAAGCTAGGATTGTTTTCTTTGGAACAGAGAAGGCTCTGAGGGAACCTGATAGAGGTGTACCCGATTATGAGGGACAGGGTGAATGGAAAGTCACTGTTCCCCGTAGTCGAAGGGTCATTAACAAGGGGGCTTACTTTTGAAGTGAAAAGCAGGAGGGTTAGAGGGGATTTGAGGAAAATCTTTTTCACCCAGAGGGTGATGATGGTCTGGAATGTACTGCCTGGGAGGGTAGCTGAGGCAGGAAACCACGCAAACTTTAAAAAGTATTTGGATGAGCCCTGGAAGTGACATAACATTCTGGGCTATGTGCCTACTGTGGCTGGTGGGACTAATGTAGGTAGTAGTACAGACTTGATGGGTTGAAAGGCCTCCTCAGTACTGTATGATTCAATGATTCTGTGATGATTTGAAAGATTATATGCCCTATGTAAAGGTCTTATGAGTGCTGACAAAGACCTTTGACATGAGAGGCAATACAGTAATTCCTGGCTGATGTTTACTCAGGGGCACACTCCAATGGGGCAAGTGATCAGTAGCAGAAACCCTGATTACAATTTTCCCCTCACACTGTTTGAAATCAATTCCTCACAATTGCTTAACAATTGAAATGTTCTAAACAGGCATTACCCTGAGATTGAACCCGAATCCTTCTTAACTGCATCATGTTGGTGCCTTCACCTGTGTAGCTATCAGAAGTCCAAACAGTTACAATGGATGAGATAAACTGAAAGATTCATAATGCTTTTGTGCTAGATTTCCTCTGCAATTTATTTTTGTTTTATGTAGCTTTCATTTGCCAAAATTTGAACCCAATGTTTTCTTCATTCCATTCTTTCAGGAGTCATTTTATTTTAAATAAGCTGAACTCCAAATATCATGCATTGTTTCTCTGTCAATAACTAATAAATGGACAATTGAGACTCCAAAACCCCTCAGCCAAACGGACCACATCAGTTTGGGGCTTGATGCAAATCAAATCAACCCAATAATCATTAGGGTCACAGGATTCAAACATTAGCTCTGCTTTCTCTCTCCACAGATTCTGTCAGACTTGTTGAGCTTCTCCAGCAATTTGTGTTTGTGCTTCAAACTTTGAACATCTGCCATTGTTCATTTTCATCCAGACTCTCAGTCTTGGTTGGAAGGATTTACGTCTATGAATGTCTTCCTGTACCACAGTGTCAGAGCTGATTAGTCATTCACCATAATATCCCCCATAAGGCTGCCAGAACCTCTCACCCACTGGGCAATTGCAAGGGTTGTGGCTCCTTCATAGAGTCATGGAGATGTAAGGCACAGAAGCAGACCCTTCGGTCCACCCTTATCTCTCTACCCCCTTGGCTCGCAAGCCTAATTCCTGATGAAGGGCTTATGCCTGAAACATCGATTCTCCTGCTCCTCAGATGCTGCTGACCAGCTGTGCTTTTCCAGCACCACACTCTTGACTCTGATCTCCAACATCTGCATCCTCACTCTCTCCTTCTGTCCAGCCTGTCCATGCTGACCAGGTATCCTAAATTAATCCAGTCCCATCTGCCAACCCGTGATCCATATCCCTCTAAACCCTTCCTATTTATATACCCATCCAGATGCCTTTTAAATGTTGTAATTGTACCAGCTTCCACCACTTCCTCCAGCAGCTCATTCCACACGCGCACCATCCTCTGTGTGAAAAAGTTGCCCCTTAGGTTCCTTTTACATCTTTCCCCTCTCACTCTAAACCTATGCCCTCTAGTTCTGGATTCCCCCACTCTAGGGAAAAGACCTTGCCTATTCACCCAATCCATGCCCCTCATGATTTTATAAACTTCTATAAGGTTACCCCTCAGCCTCCAACACTCCAGGGAAAACAGCCCCAGCCTATTCAGCCTCTACTTATAGCTCAAACCCTCCAACCCTGACCATATCCTTGCGTTTCTTTTCTGAACCAGTTCAAGTTTCACAAAATCCTTCCTATAGCAGGGAGGCCAGAGTTGAATGCAGTATTCCAAAAGTGACCGAACCAATGTCATGTACAGCCACAACATGACATCTCAACTCTACACAATGCTCTGATCAGTAAAGGAAAGCGTGCCAACCACTTTTGTCACCACCCAGTCTACCTGTAACTGAACTTCCCATCTCTGCCTCACTTGCAGTTTAACCTCCCCTGACCCTAACCCTGACCACTGACCCTGTCCTCTAACTCCTGACCAAATCAGATAATTCTGTCTTCAGTGGTATGGTCACTTGGAACTGCAGACCCCAGCTTTAATTCTAGTTCGGATCCTAGGAATTGTAGTTTTATTTCCAGTAGCTCATTGCTGAATGGATCTATCTGTTATAGAGTGACTGAGCTTTTATAGCACTAAGCAAGCCCTTCGGCCAATTGTGCCTGTGCCAGTCATCAACCATTTATGGGGCGGATGGGTGGCTCACACCTGCCCCTCACAGCTCCAGGGACCCGGATTCCATTCCACCGTCAGGTGCCTGCTTGTGCAGAGTTTGCACATTCTCCCTGTGTCTGCGTGAATTTCCTCCGAGTGCTCTGGTTTCCTCCCACAGCCCAAAGATGTTCAGTTTAGATGGACTGGCCACGCTAAAATGCCCATAGTGTCCAGGGATGTGCAGGCTAGATGGGTTAGCTGTGGGAAATGCAGGGTTACAGGGATAGGTGGTTCTAGGTAGGATGATCTTTGGTGAGTCTGTGTGAACTCGATGGATCGAATGGCCTGCTTCCACATGTTGGGGATTCTCTGAGCAATTCTCATCTCATTTTCTATTCGCCAGAATGCAATTACATTTCAAATACTTGTCTCAATACTTCTTAGGGGGCTTGATAGAAGGAGCATTGAAAGTCAATATAAAACAGGGGCATAAGTCTAAAGGAAATGCAGAGGGAGGGACTGGGATATATATGTTTCTGAAGAAGGTCACTGGACCTGAAACATAACTCTGCTTTCTCTCCACAGGTGCTGCCAAGACCTGCTGTGTTTTTTCAGCAAATTCTATGTTTGCTTTTGATTTCCGACATCTGCAGTTCTTTGGTTTTTTCCGGCATATATTGAAGGATGGAGAGAGCAGTAAGTAAAGCATATAGTATCCTTGGATATATTAAAAATGGCACAGAATACAAGACCAGGGAGGCTATGTTGAACTTGTACAAGACTTCTCCTGGTCCTGAGCTGGGATTTTCTGAGCAGTAAAGGGCACCACGTTATAGGAAAGACATGAACACGTTGAAGAGAGTGTGGAAGTGATTGACAAGAATGCTTCCAGGAATGAGGAATTTTGGTGAGGATAGGTTGGAAAGGTTGGGACTGTTTTCCTTGGAATGAAGAAGGCTGAGAGATCTTTGATAGAGGTTTTCTTGACTGGGAGTGGGCTGGACAGCGTAGACTGGGAGAAGCTGTTTCAGCATGTGAAAGGAGGTCCTTGATTTATCCATTTAAAATGGTTTGCAACAGAAACAAGTGTGATGCTAGAAAAGAAACTTATACCTAGCAATTAGTGCGGATATGGAATACTCTGCCTGGAAATGTGGTGGAGGCAGGTTCAATTGAGGCATTTACGAGGAGCACCGGATAGGAATAATGTGCAAGGGTATGGGAAAAAAGCAGGAGACAAGCAGAAAATTATAGAATTATGGAATTTTACAGCATAGAAGGAGGCCATTTGATCCACTGTGTCTGTAGCGGCTTCTGAAAGAGCTACCCAGCTAGTCCCATTCTGCATGTGGTCTCCCTTGCCCTCTAAAGTCATCACTTTCAAATATAGATCCACTAAACGATGCTGCTCCTTTAAAGAGCCGGTGGTGACACAATGGGCTGAATGGCCTCCATCTGCACTAATAATTCTGTGAGTACAGAGGAATCTTGATTATCTGAACAAGATTGGCGGGCACTATTTCGTTTGGATAGTTGATTATTCGGATAGTCGACTTTACCTTAAACAAGGGAAGCCATATTGATCTAACACTGTGCTCTACCAGAGAGTTTGTTTAAATCAATAATTTTAATGCGTCTGCTGTTTAAACAAACTGATTTTTGTATTCTGCAAATTACAGGTTAAACTGGGAAGGACTAAACCCTTACCATCACATAAATACTGTAGATGAAATCCCAGCATTACACAAGGTCCCGAACAGCTTCTACAATCGCAAGAGCATTTGTCAGTGTCACGATAGAAAGACAGAAGTACTGCCCGGGCGCATGTGTTTACTTTCTTGCCCATTCTTTCCATGAACGGCATGATAAAGTGACGGGAATAGCCTGTATCGTAAAATACTTACTTTTACAAAGTGCTGTGTAACTAACTCTTACCTAAAAAAATCTCCAGTCACTGTTGCTTGAGCTGCTTGTGTTTCTTTGTTTTTGCCAGTGTTATCACATGTTCTTTGGTACAAGTAAATTGAATACACTTACCTCTTTGATGCAACGTTTTTGCAGGACCTTGAGATCTTCTTCGGATTATCTGAAATTCGGATAATTGATATTCGGATAATCGAGGTTCCTCTATATTAGAGGTGATTTTGAAAGCAATTTGCATCTTGATTAATGTTGTCAATGCTTTCATGGAACTATAATTTATTTCCAAACATTTTACAATCGGGTTCGAGAGCATTCAGTCTATGACCTGACTCTTTGAAAGTATTTAGCCT
This sequence comes from Chiloscyllium plagiosum, assembly GCF_037043375.1. NCBI lineage: Eukaryota > Metazoa > Chordata > Chondrichthyes > Orectolobiformes > Hemiscylliidae > Chiloscyllium > Chiloscyllium plagiosum. The sequence goes on from NW_028270154.1 coordinate 11,310,719, forward strand.
GAACCATGTTCCTCACTCCTAACTGGTGATCTCTCAAATGGGGTTTGTCTGTTGGAACTTTGTGAGGATTTAGGGGAGATTTTAGCTTGGCAGCATATTACTAGTCTAGTAATCATGTCATTTTGGAGTTATTTATGACAGCTGCAGACAATAGAAAGTAATCATCCCTTGGTCATTCAAAGCTGTAACATTGCTGAAAAAAAGATATTTTTTGTTAAGGTTTCCTGTCTTTCACTCATCAGAACAATATGCAAGAAGCACCAATGTTAAAGGGAAAGCCAGATTTCTCCTGGACACGAGAGGAGCAGCGCTTGATTGGCAGATTGACTGGTAAAGGCATTGAAATGGAGAATGCACCAGTCAGGTGACTGACAGTTAACTGCCAATCTTTGTTTAAATTTTAATCAATGCAGATTGACTCTGATTGGCCAGGGCATTGACCCTGAAATATGAACCAGCAAATGGAGCTGATATCAATTTTGTTGTGTTGAAACATGTGCAGTTCATGAACATGTTCTTTCGGTCTGTGAAGTACAGGGTACTGTGTATTAATATATGAGGGTTCCAATACACATAAGTACACTAAACTTTGAGCCTTCTAATACAATATAAATACTGTTTATTAATAGCTCTTAATTGCCTCTGAAATGACTGACCAAGTCACGCAGCTCAAGGGTAATTTGGGGCAACAACAAATGTTGGTCCTGTCAGTGATGCCACATCTTATAAAAGAACAAAGGAAACACAGATTAGCTTGTGTTGAGCACTGGCTGTCACATCTCCCACTTTCCAACAGTGACGAAACTTTGAAGTGCACTTCGTTGGCTGCAAAGTGATACGCTTGACTCTTAGCTGCCCTTTGGAGAATTAAAGATGGCTAATAAATACCAGTACAATCAACAATGATCCCATCCATAAATAATAAAAATTGCCCGCTTTCGGTGTTTTGCGTACAGCGTTATATAAGTGCACTTTGACATTTTTCTCTCCTGTTTATAATTGCCAATTCCACACGCAACATAATAACATCTCATCTTCCTTTCAATATGAATATACAAACAAGTAATAAGGGTAAATAAGCCATTGGCCCTTCAAGCCTGTTCCGCATTTCAGTAAGATCATGCAGTGACATCAATGCCTGTCATGTATTTGCAAATTTACAATAATTATTGCTTCTAATCTTAGACTTACTAAAGGTTTAGATTTCACCAGTGTTATTGTATTCTATTATTAGCTTTAACGGGGTTAATAGATTGGCATAAACAATATGTTTGGGATATTTCATGCACCAGATTTGGTGGCTCCAGCAAGGATTTATTTCTGGTGATTTATCTCTCATACTAACCACAACGGGAGCAATCAACTGATTCCGTTACAAGACAGAAACACAAAGAGGTGTGTTTCAGCCAGTGGCTGCCTGTGGAGGACAGCAGGAGTTGTGTGTAGCTCGGGACTTGTGGGGTGATCAAGAGTGAGAGGTTGTAGTTTTAGGATGGTGGGTAGAGATCAGGAGGGAATTACTTCTCTCAAAGGGTCGTGAATCTGTGGAACCCACCCCCTCAGAGTGTGCTGGGATACTGAATAAAATCAAGGATGAGGCAGACAGATTTTTAATGAGTTGAAGGGTGATGGGAAAGAAACTGGTGTTGATGCTGAGATGAGATCAGTCTTGATCATATTAAATGGCAGAGCAGGCTCGAGGGGCTGAACGGCCTCCTCCTGCTCCTAGCCCTTATGTTCTTACAGGACCAGAAGTTGGGGAAACAGCCCTTTAATGAAACTGTCTGATGACAGACATTACATAGCCTCAAAACCCTCCCTTGATACTTTGGAGAAACTCATTGAGAATATTTAAACCACTGTTTGGACTAGCCTGGGAGTTGAACAGTTTGAGCTTACCCAGTAGCTAATCTTTCAATAAACTGCTGCCCAGTGTTGCTTATTCTCTAGCTGAGGTTTCCTGCTGCCCATTAAAATTGGCGGGTTCTATTCCATAAACAGCTATTTCCCCAGATCTGGAGCAGATCATCAGACTGACTTGTTGAGAGAGAGTGCCATCATGTGGCTGTTGGATGTGTTGCTCACTGCTCGGTCTCGTCAGAAGTAAAGGCAGAAAAATAGTAAATTGAATACAATGTGGAAAAGTGTACATTTATTCATTTTGGAAGGGAAAACAGAAGTAATCATTGAACATCAGCAGGTTGTGAATATAAATGACATCTGCAGATTGAGGAATATCAGGCAGGACACCAGTTACTGGGAGAATTGGAGGAATTCTAAATGCAGGAATTCCGGGAGTGTGGGGAGTCCAGTAAATGGGGAGGATTGGGGAAGCGAGGGAAAATGTGGGAATTTGGAAAAAGGCATGGAATAACTGGAGAGGTGGGAATACATCTGGAGTACGTGGACCAGTTTCATTCCCCTTATTTAAAGAAAGATTATCATTTCATTGGAGAAATTTCAGAGAAGGTTCACTAGGATGGTTCCAGTCATGAAGGGATTGTCTTATGAGCAAATGCTAAACAGGGTGGGACAACTGAGGGGGGGATTTGTAAATAGGGACATCTGGGAACGGATCAGTATATAGGTGTCAAAAGTATGTCGCTGGAAAAGCACAGCAGGTCAGGCAGCATCCGAGGAGCAGGAAAGTCAAGGTTTCAAGCATAAGTTCTTCATTAGGAATTTTCCTGCTCGAAACGTTGCCTCTCCTGTTCCTCGGGTGCTGCCTGACCTGCTGTGCTTTCTCAGTACCGCACTTCTTGACTCTGATCTCCAGCATCTGGAGTTCTGACTTTCTCCCGATGTATAGGTGTATTGAGGAAGGGACTGCGAACTGGGAATGTGGGGATAGGATTTTGTAAGCAGAAAATTGCAGCCAGGACCTTTCCCTCAAGAAGACTAAGATGACCTGCTGGAAGTTTAACTGTACCAAGGGGTTAAAGGTGAGAATGCTTCCAGTTATGAAGATGTGTAAAACCCAAGGGCCATAAATATGACAGTCACTAACAAACACAAACATAGAACATAGTACATGGAATGTTACAGCGCAGTACAGGCCCTTTGGCCCTCAATGTTGTGCCGACCTGTGAAATTAATCTGACCGTCATCTAACCTACATCGACCCATTATTATCCATATGTATCTCCAATGCCCATTTAAATGCCCTTTACGTTGGCGAGTCTACTACTGTTGTAGGCAGGCCATTCCACACCCCTAATACTCTCTCAGTAAAGAAACTACTCCTGATATCTGTCCTATATCTATCATCCCTCAATTCAAAGCTATGTCCCCTCGTGTTAGCCTTCACCATCCGAGGAAAAAGACTCTCATTGTCAACCCTATCTAACCCTCTGATTATCTTTTCCACCTCGATTAAGTCACCTCTCAACCCTCATCTCTCTCCAATAAAAACAGCCTCAGTTTCCTCAGCCTTTCCTCATAAGACCTTCCTTCCATGCCAGGCAACATCCTAGTAAATCTCCTCTGAACCCTTTACAAAGCTTCAACATCCTTCCTATAATGCGGTGACCAGAACTGTATGCAATACTCCAGGTGCGACCTTACCAGTGCCTTGTACAACTGAAGCATGACCTTGTGGCTCCGAAACTCAATCCCCATACCCAATAAACGTCGAAACACCATATGTCTTCTTAACAGTTCTATCAACCTGGGTGGTAACTTTCAGGGATTATTGCACCTGGATACCAAGGTCTCTCTGTTCACCGACACTGTCAAGAATTTTACCATTAGCCCAGTACTTGTTACTTCTTCTGAAGTGAGCTACCTCACACTTTTCCGCATTAAACTCGATTTGCCATTTTTCAGCCCAGCTCTGCATCTTATCTATGTCCCTCTGTAACCCACAGCATCCTTCGGCATTATCCACAACGCTGCCTACCTTAGTGTCATCAGCACATTAACTAACCCATCCTTCTACGCCCAAATCCAGATCATTTATAAAAATGACAAACAGCGGTGACCCCAAAACACATCCTTGTGGCACACCACTGGTAACTGAGCTCCAGGACGAACATTTCCCATCAATCACCACCCTCTGTCTGCTTTCAGCGAGCCAATTTCTGTTCCAAACCGCTAAACCACCTTCAATCCCGAAGCTCCGTATTTTGTGCAATAGCCTACCGTGTGAAACCGTATCAAACACCTTACTGAAGTCCATATACACCACATCAACCACTTTACCTTCATTCACCTGTTTTGTCACCTTCTCAAAGAACTCAATAAGGTTAGTGAGGCACTACCTACCCTTCATAAAACTGTGTTGACTGCACCTAATCAAATTAGTCCTTTCCAGATGATTATAAATCTTATCTCTTATAACCTTATTACAAAAGATTGAGAAATGAAATACTCAGACGGGTGAAGATCTGGAGTGAATACCACCCAAAGAAAGAAAAAAACCTCCATTTATATATTGTCATTCTCATTGACCAAACATCTTAGAACAATTTACTGCTAGTGAAAGCAGACTTGAAGTGTTGCTATGGTTGTAATGTAGGAAACACAGCTAAATCACATAAACAGGAATGTGATAATGTTCTCTTTCAGACTGACGACCCCATGACAGTGGGCTTCCACAGGGATCAGCGCTGGGACCACAACCATTTAAAATATCTATTTATGACTCAGAGGAAGGAAGTAAATGTACTGTAGCTAACTTTGCAGATGACACTAAAATAGGTGGAAGGGCAGGTTGTGAGAGGGATACAAACAGTTTACAGAGGGATATTGATAGGTTAAGAAAATGGGTGTAAAAATGGTAAATTGAGCATAATGTGGAAAAGTGTGAGTTTATTCATTTTGGGAAGAAAACAGAAGTAGAGAGTATTAGTGAAATGGAGAAAAGCTGCAGAAAGCTGCAGCACACAGTAACTTGGGGGGACTGGTACATGAAACACAGAAAGTTAGCACACAGGTACAGCAGGGAATCAGGAAGATTAGTGATACCGGAGCACCATTGTGGCCTGCTGAATTCAAAATTGCAATCTCTAAATAACGTCAATCGAAATAGCATAATGCAGTGGTAGTGTCCCTATCTCTGAGCCAGGAGGCCTGGGTTCAAGTTCCACCTGTCCCAGACATGTGTAATAACATCTTTGACCAAACTGCTTATAAATTCAACTATCCCAGATATATTACAAAAAATGCTCTGATCTTATCTAAACATACCAGTAAACCCCTGTCTGGTTATTACTGCTGAGATCAAATGGAAAGTGATAACTGCATGGCATTCCATAAGCTACCTTTTAAACACATATTGTATAAAAGTCAGAAAACAGGATGATTTTAATTGAACATATAGCATTTATAAATATCAGGAGAGATTGGTAAAATAAGTGCTGCTTACCTGTCATTAATCTAAATATATGTATATTTTAAATATCCTAATCATTTGTTTCTGAGGTCTGATATAGTGCTTCTATGATACAAATAGCTCATGTCCTTTGCTTGCTTTAGAAAGTCTATGACTGCTTGTGGTGGCCTTTGTTCTGGCCAGAATATTGGCTTCGACTATTGTGTTCTGATGGTGGGCTACTGTGGACATGCTGCTCCTAGCAGGCATTGTATTGTCAAGAACACAAGCAGTGCAATGGGAGGAGAGACGCACTGCTGTTCTGAGAAGCATTGATCTGTAGGAATGAAAGAAAGATCAACAGTCACATGCTTTCACACCATCAATCCCCACCCACCAGCCGGTGCTGTGTTGCACACACACAGGTGACAGCATTCTCATGAAACAGTCCGAGCCCTGGCTCAGTTGGACTGACCTCTCTCTTGTTTGAGTCAGAAATTCCCCAGGTTCATGCGGCAGAGTCAAACCTGCCACCTGACTGCAGTACTGGGGGAGTGCTGCACTGTTGAAGGGAGCTCTGATAAAACACCTTCCCCTGCTCGATTAGATACAAGAGATCCCATAACAAAATTCTTCCTTCGGAAGAAGAACAGGAGAGTTCTCCTGAGTGTCCAGGATAATATTGGTCTGTCAAACAACGTTATCAAAAACAAATGGATCATCAGGTCCTTAACACTGAGAGAGATCACACCACTGATTTGTAGTTTCAAAGAATGAGAGGAGATCTAATTAAGGTGCATAAGATGCTAAAGGGGATTGACAAAGTAGACGTAGAGAGGATGTTTCCCCTTGTGAAGCAATCTAGAATGAGAGGCCATGGTTTTAGGCTGAAGGGGGGCAGATTTAAAATGGAGATGAGGAGGAATTACTTGTCTCAAAGGGTTATGAACCTGTGGCACTCACCACCCCGGAGCAAAGTGGGGCCGGGGTATTGATTACATTTAAGAAGGAGAGTCAGATTTTTAATTATTAATGGGTTCAAGGTTAGGGCAATAAAATGGAATAGAGGCTGAGGTGAGGTCAGCCATGATCATATTAAATGGTGGAGCAGGCTCGACGGGCTGAATGGCCTCCTGCTGTTCCTAGCCCTTACATACTTACGTTAAATGCTTTGACACAGCTGCTTGCTGTGAAAAGTGCAACATAAAAACGTAAGAACCAGGAGCAGGAGGAGGCCGTCCGCCCCCTCGAGCCTGCTCTGCCATTCAATAAGATCATGGCTGATCTTGTCATGGCCTCAACTCCACTTACCCGCCCTCTCACCATAAACACTAATTCCCTTATTATTAAAAAAAATTCTATCTTAGCTTTAAAAACTTTCAATGAGGAAGCCTCAACTACTTCAGTAAGCATGAAATTCCACAGATTCACAACCCTCTGGGTGAAGGAGTTCCTCCTCAATTCAGTCCTAAATCTGCTCCCCCTAATTTTGAGGCTACGCCCTCTTGGCCTAGTTTCACCTGCCAGTGGAAACATCCTCTCTATGTCTATCATATCTATTCCCTTCATAATTTTATATGTTTCTATAAGATCCCGCTTCATTCTTCTGAATTCCAATGAATATAAGCCCAGTTTACTCAGTCTTTCTCTCTGCGTGCACTTTCCACGTTTCTGGACTCAGAGGCTGGAACCTACCCATTGCATCACCAGACAGCCCTGTTAGAGGACCTACAACACTCTGCCCATTACAAATAACTGAACAATCGTGTTGTTCCAGTCAATCAGCCAATTTTTGAGATTTACAAAGTTAAAAATCACACATCACCAGGTTATAGTCCAACAGGTTTAATTGGAAGCACACTAGCTTTCGGAGCGACGCTCCTTCATCAGGTCAACTTTGTACACCCCAGTCCAACACCGGCATCTCCGAATAAAGTTTTGAGTTGTATCGCTTATGTATCTTGCAACTCAGCTACACAGAAGTACACTTATGACAATGTTCCATCGTGTGGAACATCTTCCTGCAGTGAGGGCAGCTTTCTGAGTTTGGAAAATGTCACACTGCAATAGTACAGTGTGTAACATTGATGCACAAATCGATAGTGCCAAAAATATCCTACGGGATAAAATCAAGTACGGCAGATGCTGTAAATCAGAGGCAAAAACAGAAATTGCTGGAAAAGCTCAGCAGGTCTGGCAGCATCTGTGGAGAGAAATCAGAGTCAACGTTTCGGGTCAGGCGACCCTTCCTCAGAACTGATGGTAGCCAGGAAAACGTCCATTATTCTATGGAATAATGTTGATCATGATCAGATCATTGCTTTTATGCATTGTACAAATACCAAATGGCCACAACTGCAAACCTGCAGACTCCTTAGTCTGCCTCAAATTTTCCCAGAAACGTAAAGTATTACAAAAGCAGGCTCAGAAAGCCATTTTAAAAGCAAAAATAAAATTTCCAAAAACTATATTCGGTCTTCTACACAGTTGAACTGCGCTGCATATAAATTTTGGTGTGATGTCTCTAGGCCACATAATCCACTGATTGGCTGATTGAATCGAACTGTGAGTTCCTTCAATTGTTTGGAATACAGAAGGCCATAAGAAATCGGAGTGTAACCTTCAGCCTTTCCAATCTGCCCTGCCAATATACAAGGTCATGGCTGATCTGACCCAAACTTCAAATCCTCTTTCAGGACAGCTTCTCTAAACCACAACTCCCTCATATTTCAAAAATCTTTCTTCCTCCTCTTGAAATACTTGCAGCAATCTAGCCCCCACAACTCTCTGGAATACAGAAAATCAGGCAATCATGATCACTAAGAGAAGTTTTAAATCAGTGTCTCCTTATTCTGTATCTATGTTCACTTGTACATATGCCCTCACTACTGGAAACATCTTTTCTTAACATTTTAAAAAAGCAAAATACTGTGGATTCTGGAAATCTGAAACAAGCACAGAGAATGCTGGAGGAACTCAGCAAGTCTGACAGCTGGAGAGAGAAACAAAGTTAACATTGTGAGTGCTAAGTTTCGAAGAGTGTCAGAAGTCTCTCAACACCAGGTTAGAGTCCTGCAGGATTATTTAAAATCACAAGCTTTCGGAGCGCTGCTTTGAGATGCCCTCATTACAACGTCAAGGGTCTTTGCAAACAATGATCAATGTTTTCAGCTTCAGCCTATTTGATTAGATTCCCTACAGTATGGAAACAGGCCCTTCGGCCCAACAAGTCCCTCCGAAGAGTAACCCCACCCAGACCCATTCCCCTACATTTACCCCTGACTAATGCATCTAACACTATGGGACAATTTAGCGTGGCCAATTCACCTGACCTGCACATCTTTGGACTGTGGGAGGAAACGGGAGCACCCAGAGGAAACCCACGCAGTTACGGAGTTGGGGGGTGGGGGGGGGGGGGAGAATGTGCAAACTCCACACAGACAGTCACCTGAGGCTGGAATCGAACCTGGGATCCTGGTGCTGTGAGGCAGCAGTGCTAACCACTGAGCCACCGTGCCACCCTATTGTTACTTGTTGCTTCTTGTTTGAGTCAGATTATGAGTCACAAATCATTCTTTGGGTTATTTGGGAACCTGTACTTCTAGCTTCCACTTACTGCAACAGCAAAATATCGAACTGATATTCGTCAGCATAGTCATCCACATTATGGATCTTCACACTCCATTTACATTGAACTGGTGGGGAAAATAACACTCACAATACAACTTTTATCTCTGTTCTTATGTGGGATGTGACAAGGCCACCATTTGTTGCTCATCCCCAACTGCCCCGTGAACTGATTGGATTGCTGGGGTCATTTAAGAGTGGGAGAAAGTGAGGACTGCAGATGCTGGAGATCAGAGCTGAAAATGTGTTGCTGGAAAAGCGCAGCAGGTCAGGCAGCGATTCCTGAAGAAGGGCTCATGCCCGAAACGTTGATTCTCCTGCTTCTTGGATGCTGCCTGACCTGCTGCGATTTTCCAGCAACACTTTTTCAGCTCATTTAAGAGTGAACCACCTTACCTTAGGGCTGGAGTCACACATAAGCCACATTGTGACAATGGGAGATTTCCTTCCCTAGAGGATATTAGTGAAGCAAACATCTTTCTGTGCCGACTGATGATGATTGCCACAGTCATAATTGCTGAGATTACCCAGAGGGCAAAAAGCAGCATTACTTGGAAATGAAAATAGTGAATGACCATTTCGAAGGATACAAGACGATCTGAGCAGTGTGTGTCATTTGCAAGTATTGCTGGTGTGTTCTGCTGAATAGCATTCAATTCCATATTTTATTAACTGAATTTAAATTTCACCAGGGACTGTGGTGGAACTCAATCTGTGCCCCTAGAGTATTTGTCTGGGCCTATGACAATACCACACAGTCCTCCCATGCTATGAAAGCTCCATAAATCTACTTCCAATGATTTTATATCCTCGTTCCCTTCCTTTGTTGGCTTCAGATTCTACTACACCATCTCCTCTATCTCTGTTCATGGGGCAGTCTCTTGATCAAAAGGATCAGTCTGATCAGCCTCTGCTGTACTGGCAAGTGTATAGACTCATAGCGTCATACAGCACAGAAACAGACCCTTCAGTCCAGCTAGTCCATGCCGAACATAATCCCAAATTTAACTGATCCCACTTCCCTGCACTTCCCCCAAACATTTCTTATTCATGTACTTAACTCAGTGTCTTTTAAACATTGTAACTGTACCTACTCCCATCACTTCCTCAGGATGTTGAGTCCATACTGTGTAAATAATTTGCCCCTCATGTCTTTTTTCAATCTCTCTACTCTCACCTTAAGAATATGCCCCCAGTCTTGAAACCCCCCATCCCAGAGAAAAGAGACCTATCATTAACCCTCTCTGTACCCCTCATGAATTTATAAACCACTATTAAGCTGCCTCTCAATCCCCTACATTCCAGTGAAAAACGTCCCAGCCTATCTGGCCTTTCTTTATAACTCAAAACTTCCATACCTTGCAACATTCTGGTAAATCTCTTCTGAACTGTCTCTAGCTCAATAATATCCTTCCCATAACAGGGCGGCTATCCTTCCTTAAGTTACGGGAATGGACACTTGTTGAAAGAGCTTCCACAGACATGATGGGCCAAGTGTCCTCCTTCTAATAGTTCTGTGGATTCTCTGAAATTCACACAACTGCTGCAGAGGGGGGAGCGTTAAATCTTGTGTCAAGTTTATCTTCCATCGTATTATCCTTTTAACAAAGAACTGCTATTGATAATAGAGAATGAATCACTCAAGGCCACAGATAGATTCTCTAATTTACACCAAAGCCATGTAAGATAGAATTCTTTGTATCATTTAATGTACCATTTGTTGGACTTTAAACACAATTGAACCTATTCTACCTGCACTGCAAGGGATTGACTCACAGAATGCAATCTTGGAATTTTCATAAACCTTCGTTTTACAATTAATCCTAGCTTCCTCAAAGGCTGCTCTTGAAATTCTCTTAAGCCTTGAGTCTTCTCTCCAATCCCAAGGGTCCTGGCATCTTGTTATATGACTATAGCATCTGGGAGAGAGGAATTTCTTAATTCTTTCTGAAGCCATGTCATTTTAGATGTCGGTTATTAGCTTGGCCATGCAGATCTTGGTTACTGAAAAGAGAAATGTCTTATTGAGGCTTTTTGTCTTGCACTCATCAGGACAAAGGCAAGAATGCCAAATTTCATATTCACTGTTATGACCAGATTTTGGGAGAAATTCACCAGATTATCACGGTTCCTGACAGATATTCCAGATCATTAAGTTTCCATATAAAAATGAATTAACTGGCTCCCTTCCTTTATTCACCCGTTCCCTCTGTTGGTCACAGCAAGTTTAATTTAAAAAGAATTCAGTGTGGATGCTTTTTCCCAGACTAAATGTTTTAAAAGGAGCCAATTTAATCAGGCTTTCTGGAATTAACAAAGGAGCGAGTTCATTAGTTACTAAACACAATAAGAAAAAAATAACAAAATACACATACACACACATTAGAAATGTAACCAAATAAAGTTAAAAATGAATGATATGCAGATCAGTCGTCTGTGAAAGTTAGATTGTGGAATGTTGGCTTTGCAGATAACTGAAATTCTTTTGTCCAATCCCTTGTGATGGTGACTGGCTGGTAGTACTCAGTGTGAGAGAGAATTTCTCTTTTGACTAGCTCACTAACCAGCTGGCTTCTAACACTCAGAGCAAAATGTTCCTTTTACCTGCAATACGGGGTGAATAGTAGGTGGTTCTTCAACTATGATCTTCACAGCACACCAGTATACACGAATATATCAGCTCATGAATAGACCTGCATCTATGAGAACAAGCATTCACAGTCCAGGATTACAGTCGGTTTTCAATCCTGTTTTTCAAATATTCGTGGAATGGGAAAATTCCAAGATCCAGAGGAATTAGCTGCTGTAGTCTATCAGTTCACAAGAAGTTAGTACTCAGGCACGGAAAGCAATCAGAAGGCTCATGAGTGCTATCCTTTAATACAAGTGGAATTGAGTCTAAAAGTAAGAATCACAGACCAAAATTGCTGTTTTGTTTTTTGTCTTTGTTTCAGATTCCCAGCTTCTGCGTTTCTTTGTTTTATTCTAAAAGTAAGGAGGTTGTGATTCAGTTATACAGGGTCCTGGCGAGAGCACTGTGAGCAGCTTTTGTCCCCTTACTTGGGAAGTGCTCTGGAGACAGTACAGAGGTGATTTAAGGAGTGATACCTGGAGAGACTGTCTAGTGAGGAAAAGTTGAATGGGTTTGTTACCACTGGAGTGTAGAAGAGTGAGGAATGATTTATTGGAAGTGAGTGATCTCTTTGGAAAGGGTGTTTCCTCTTGGAATTCAGTCTAGAACTAAGGGGCACTGGTTAAAAATCTTTTCGGACAAAGGCGAGGTTATGGACATCTTCTAACCCCTAAGACCCACCCAATTCTATTATTCCCGCTCACCTCATCAGTCTATCATCATTGTTTAAAGGCCCACATCATCTCTTCCCTATCCTATTAGGGCCCCATACACATACAAATGGCTGCCTTGCCTTGGACCACACACTCCCATTCTCAGAGCACAGGTTCTGCAGTGACATTGTAAGTTGAGAGTGTGGGGCTGGAAAAGCACAGCAGGTCAGGCAGCATCTGAGGAGCAGGAAAATCGACATTTTGGACATAAGCCCTTCAGCCCCTGATGAACATTGACTCTCCTGCTCCTCGGATACTGCCTGACCTGCTGTGCTTTACCAGCACCAAACTCTCGACTCTAATCTCCAGCATCTGCAGTCCTCACGTTTGCCTAGTGACATTGTAAGCATGACTGCTACTTGCTGGTATGGTTTAAGGTGATGGGTTACATGATGGGTGGATTTGGCAATGTCTTCAAGATCTTCACTAGTCACACTGGGTCATTGATTGGATTGTTGACACTGTAATGCTTTACAGATAGTTCAGCGAGTCTTGTTGCAGCATTACCAAGATTCCACAGGAGAGGTTACAACTCTGATACAGGAGCAATCAACAGTTTGTGAAGTAGCAGGACTTACTCATTTAATCAGCATTAATTGTCAGCAGGGAAAATCAAGATTCATGACAAAGACTCCAGAGAATGAAAATCCACAGACTTGCAGTTGACAATCCGTTTCACGGGGTCAAGTAGCATCCAAGGAGCAGGAGAATCGACTTTTCGGGCATAAGCCTTACATCCAGAAAGAGGTTTGTGGGCCTGGGGCTGAGAGATAAAAGGAAGGGGGATGGACTGGAGGGAAGGTAGCTGAGAAAGCCATTGGTGGACGAAGGTGAGGGAGAAGAGCGGGAAATGTTCGAAATCGCAAAGGCCCTTCATCATTTGGCTTTTGCCTGAAACATTGATCCTCCTGCTCCTCAGATGCTGCCTGACCTGCTGGGCTTTCCCAGCACCACTATCTCGACTCTGATCACCAGCATCTGCAGTCTGCTCTTTCTCCTAATCCATTTGACAGTTTTAATGTGCTCTCTATATCTTTCTGCTGCTGATATCAATGACTTTATAAAGCCGCTCCCATATAATGAGACATCCTGAGACAGTTTACAATACTCCATACTTCACACCATTTTTACAATACTGTTAAGGTTAAAAAAGAAGCCTTGGAGACACAGCAGAAAAACGTGCAGTGGGAGTAGGCCATTCAGCCCATTTGTACCTGCTCCACCATTCAATATGATCATGGCTAATCTAACTGTCATCTCAATTCCACTTTTGTCCTGCTATGGGAAGGATATTACGAAACTGAAGAGGGTTCAGAAAAGATTGACAAGGATGTTGCTGGGGCTGGAGGATTTGAGTTATAAGGAGAGGCTGGATAGGTTGGGACTTGTTCACAGGAGTGTAAAAGATTGAGAGTTAGCCTTTGCAAAGTTGGGGTGGGGGAGTCCAGAACTAGAGGGCATAGGTTTAGGGTGAGAGGCGAAAAATATAAAAGAGACCAGAGGGGCAACTTTTTCACGCAGAGGGTGGTACATGGATGGAATGAACTGCCAGAGGAAGTGGTGGAGGCTGGTACAATTACAACATTTAAAAGGCATCTGGATGGGTACATGAATAGGAAGAGTTTGGAGGGATATGGGCCGGGTGCTGGCAGGTGAGACGAGATTGGGTTGGGATATCTGGTCGACATGGACAAGTTGGACTGAAGGCTCTGTTTCCATGCTGTACATCTCTATGACTCGATGAAGGGCATAGATAAGGTGCATAAAAAAGGTCTTTTCCCTAGCACTGCGGAGGTCAAAACTAGAGAGAATCATTTTCAGGGGAGAGAAGATTTAAAAAGGACCTGAAGGGCAACTTTTCTTACAGAAGGTGGCTCATATGTGGATTGAAATGCCAGAGGAAGTGGGTAGGTGCAGGTCCAGTTACAACATTTAAAATACATTTGGACAGAGACATGAGTAGGAAAGCTTTAGAGGGATGGGGGCCAAATGGGACTGGGTTAATTTGGGAAACTTGGTCAGCAGGGACAAGTTTGACTGAAAGGTCTGTTTCTATGCAATATGACCCTGTACACTGGGTGAAAAAAAAACACCCTCTCATCTCTTCTTAACCTTCTGTTCCTGACCTTTGATCTATGCCCATGGGCACTGATCCTCCCACCAAGGTGAAAACGTTCTTCTTGTCTACCCCATCTATGCCCTTTGTAATTTTATACACCTCAAGGATACCCAGGTCATGTTGCACCTCTCCCTTTCCCAATCCATCACCATTTGGATCATAATCTGCCTTCTGGTTTCTGCTACTAAAGTAGATAACCTCACAATTACCCACACCATGCATTTGCCCAGTTGTTGTTGACTGACAGAGACTCTGCTCCCAACAGTCCAGAGAGGAAACTCTATAGAATCTGCCATTATCAGGCCTCAGGCCTGCTTTTTGGCTACTCAATCCTACAGGAGTTACGGTGAGGTGATGCTGCAAGGTGGCGGGAGTGTTTTCTTCCCCAAACAGGAAAAAGAAGTGCAAGAGCCGGAGAATGATATTCAGAAAATTATGAGGCAAATTTAGCCATTTATCTATCTACCAGACAGCCTGTCGCAAAGTGTGAATAATGACCTATCACAGCATCACACTTAAAAATATAATTTGTCCAAAATTTATGTCACACGTTCAGAAGAAAACACCAATAAACAGCTACTAACCCTAAAGGTCACACTTTCAAAATACAGGGTTGCCCATTTAAGATTGTGATGAGGAGAGTTTTTCTCTCACAGAGGGTTAGAGATCACAAGACCGTAAGATTTAGGTGCAGAACTAGGCCACACATACTGTTATAGAGTCATAGTCATAGGGCCAGACAGCAAGGAAACAGGCCCTTGAGCCCAACCAATCCATGCTATCCTAAACTGAACTAGTCCCATTTGCCTGCATTTGGCCCATATCCCTTTAAACCTTTCCTATCCTTGTACCTGTCCAAATGTCTTTTAAATGTTGTAACTGTGTCCAAGAAATTCAGTTATAGAGTCAAATAGATTCATAGACATGTACAGCACGGAAAAACACCCTTCGGTCCATACCGACCAGATATCCCAATCTAATCTAGTCCCATTTGCCAGCATTTGGCCCATATCCCTCTAAACCCCACCTACTCATATACCCACCCAGATGCCTTTTAAATGTTACAATTGTACCAGCCTCCACCACTTCCTCTGGCAGCTCATTCCATACACACATCACACTGCAGGAAAAAGTTGTCCCTCAGGTCCCTTTTGTATCTCTCCCCTCTCACCCTAAACCTATGCCCTCAAGCTCTGGACTCCCCCATCCCAGGGAAAAGACTTTGTCTATTTATGCTATCCATGCCCCTCATGATTTTACAAACCTCTATAGGATCACCCTTCAGCCTCCGACACTCCAGGGAAAATAGACCCAGTCTATTCAGCCTTTCCCTATAGCTCAAACCCTCCAACCCTGGCAACATCCTTGTAAATCTTTTCTGAACCCTTTCAAGTTTCACAACATCCTTCCAATAGGAAGGAGGTCATAATTGCACACAATATTTCAAAAGTGGCCTAACCAACATCCAATACAGCCACAACATGACGTCCTAACTCCTGTACTCAATACTCTGACCAATAAAGGAAAGCATATCAAATGCCTTCCTCACTATCCTATCTACCTGCGACTCCACTTTCAAGGAGCTATGAACCTGCACTCCAAAGTCTCTTTGTTCAGCAACACTCCCTAGGACCTTACCATAAGGTAAGTCCTGCTAAGATTTGCTTTTCAAAATGCAGCACCTCGCATTTATCCAAATTTATCAATATTTGGTCATGGCTGATATATTTCTCAACCCTATTTTCCTGCCATCTCCATGTAACCTTTATCCCTTGCTAATCAATACCCTATCTCTCTGGTTTAAATACTCTCAATGACTTGGCCTCCACAGCCCTCCGTGGCAATGAGTTCCACAGATTCCCCACCCTCTGGCTGAAGAAATCCCTGCTCGTCTCAGTTCTAAAGGATCATTCCTTCACTCTGAGGCTGTGCCCTTACATCCTCACCTCTCCTACTAGTGAAAACATCTTCTGCAAGTTAACTCTATCCTGTGAGTCTTTGGGAGTTCCTTTTGCAAAAGGCAGTGAGAGCAGTCTTTGAATATTTTAAAGTTAAAGGTCATAGACTTCCGGTGAGCAAGAGGGTTGAAAGGCTATGGTGCTTTGGCAGGAATATGGCATTAAGGGATCTACCATGTCCATGGAAAGATATGCTGGCATTGGAGGCATTCAAGAGAAGACTCACTAATCGAGAGGCACTGTCTTTTGAGGAGAGGTTGAGTAGGTTGGTCCATTCCATACACGCACCACTCTCTGTGTGAAAAGGTTGCCCCTTAGGTCCCTTTTATATTTTTCACCTTCATCCTAAACCTATGCCCTCTAGCTCTGGACTCCCCCACTCCAAGGTGGTGGTGAGCTGCCTTCTTGAACTGCAACAGTCCTTGCGGTGAGGGTAAGCCCACAATACTTTGAGGGAGCAAGTTCTAGGCTTTTGACCAGTTGACGGTAAAAGAACAACAATATATTTCCATAGAGTCATGAGTGTCTTCGAGGGGAACTTGAAGGACCTGAAGTTACCATGTATCTGCTGTCCCTGTCCTTCTAGATGGAAGTGGTCATGTGTTTGGAAGGCGCTATCTAATGTTCTTTGGCGAATTTCTGCAGTGCATCTTGTAGATAGTACACACTGCTGCTACTGAGCATCTGTGATGGAGAGAATGGATATTTGTGGATGAGATGTAATTCAGTGAGCTGCTTTGTCCTGGATAATTTGAAGCTGCCCCCATCCAGGCAAGTGGGGAGAATTCCCTCGCACTTCTGACTTGTGCCTCGTAGATGATGGACAGGCTTTGGGGAGTCAGGAGGTGGATTACTTACCACAGGGCATTCCTAATTTCTGACCTGCTCTTGGAGTCACTGTGTTTGTGTGGTGAGTCCATTTGACAATGGTAATCCAAAGCATGTTGATGGTGGGGATTCAGTGATGGTAACATCATTTAATATTAAAGAGCGGTGATTAGATTGCCTCTTATAGGAGATGGTCATTTCCTGACACCCCAGTGCATTTGATTAGCGCAGTTGGGTAGGTGAAAGTGAGGACTGCAGATGCTGGAGATTAGAGTCCAGACTAGAGTGGTGCTGGAAATGCACAGCAGATGAGGCATCCGAGGAACAGGAAAATCGACGTTTTGGGCAGGAGCCCTTCATCAGGAATCTCAGTTGGGTAGGTGCCTGGTTTACAATGTAGAGTGGTACCAACAAGACAGGTTCAAATCCCACACAGCCTGAGATTACAATGTAGGACTCTCCTCCTCAATCTCTGCACTTGGCTGAAGTGTGGTGACCCTCAGGTTAAATCACTACCATCTCTCTCATGAAAGAGCAGGACTATGATGACTTTACCTCTATATTTATTACAAACATCTGGGAGCTTCAAGACAACCAGCAGACAGAACAAGGAATTCTCTCGTCAGCAGCAGACACTTGGAGGAATGAATTGAAATAACTATAAAGCAACAGTTTCACTTGGTGAGTCTTTGTAATGGGCATTAAATTTGAGGGAAAACTCTGTCTTGCTAAGACAGCTTAGTCTGGTGGCCTTAGGATCTGAGTGTGAAGAATAGAAAGTAATTGGATACTTGCTCAACTGGGCACTTCAGGAACATAATGGGTGAATAATCATTGGTACTCAAAAACATTTGCTGAAGGCAAAAACATAAACAGAAGTTGCTGGAAAAGCTCAGCATCTGTGGAGAGAAATCAAAGTTAACAGTTTAGGTCAGGTGACCCATTCTCAGAACTGAAGCCAAAAACCTTGTAAACTTTTGTTTCAAACATTCCAAGTGTGGGCATATAGATGAAGATAGATGCAGAAGCAGGCCATTCAGCCCATCAAATCAGCTCCATTGTTCACTGATATCACGGCTGATCTGATCATCCTCAACTCTATTTTCCTGTCTTTTTCTCATAACTCTTGATTCCCTTCCTGGTTAAAAATCTGTCCATCCCAGCCTTGCACCTACTTAGAGAAGCAACCTCGACAGCTCTCTATGGTACACTTCACAGATTCATTCCCCTCTGAAGAAGAAATTCCTACCCAGCTCTGTTTTAAAAATGTCTGACCTCTTAGTCTGAGACTATGTCCTCTGGTCCAGGACGCTTCCACAACAGGACACAACGTTTTCACATCGAAATGCAAATCAGAGCAGGGCTTATACACTTAATGGTAAGGTCCTGGGGAGTTTTGACGGGAATTTAAAAGTAGGGTTGCAGGGAGATAGGTTAGTGAAGAAGGTGTTTGGTATGCTCTCTTTTATTGGACAGAACATTGAGTACAGGAATTGGGAGGTCATGTTGCGGCTGTACACGATATTGATTGGGCCACTTTTGGAATATTGTGTGCAATTCTGGTCTCCCTCTTATTGGAAGGATGTTGTGAAACTTGAAAGGGTTCAGAAAAGATTTACAAGGATGTTGCCAGGATTGGAGGATTTGAGCTATTGGATAGGCTGTACAGGCTGGGGCTGTTTTCTCTGGAGCGTCGGAGGCTGAGGGATGACCCTGTAGAGGTTTATAAAATCATGAGGGGCATGGATAGGATAAATAGACAAAGTCTTTTCCCTGGGATGGGGGAGTCCAAAACTAGAGGGCATAGGTTTAGGGTGAGAGGGAAAAGATATAAAAGAGACCTAAGAGGCAATCTTTTCACACAGAGGGTGGTATGTGTATGGAATGAGTTGCCAGAGGAAGTGGTGGAAGCTGGTACAAGTACAACATTTAAAAGGCATCTGGATGGGTATATGAATAGGAAGGGTTTGGAGGGATATGGGCCAAGTGCTGGCAAATGGGACTAGATTAGGTTAGGATATCTGGTCGGTATGGACGAGTTGGACTGAAGGATCCATTTCTGTGCTTTACATCTCCATGACTCTATAACTGGGTGAAAGTGATAAATGCCAGCCCAGCCAGAGATGCTCACGTTGTACAAACAAATTGAAAAAAAAGGGTTCAATTCCTGCATCAGCTGAGGTTACCATGAAGGATTCTCCTTCTCAACCTTTCCCCTCACTCAAGGTGTGGTGATCCTCAGATTAAACTCACCATCAGTTGTCTATCTCTCCCCCTCTAATGGGTGAGCAGCCCAGAGTGGGGTCTACAATATCTTAAAACCTATTCCTTATGAGTATCCATTATGCATGCTGAATATCCCAAGACCCATTCCCTGCTGCATAGTGCAAATTGAAAGTGAACTCCAATATATCAAAGCAAAAATTTATATTAAGGTGAAACATTTGTTTTAAATATAGTGTTCAGACATTTAGTTTACAGGGAGAGGCTGGATAGATTCGGGCTGTTTCCCTGGTGTGTCAGGGGCTGAGGGGGTGACCTGATAGAGGTTTATAAAATGACGAGGGGCATGGACAGGTTGAATAGCCAAGGGTTTTGCCCAGGGCTAGGGGAGTCCAAAACTAGATTTAGGGTGAGAGGGGAAAGATTCAAAAGGGACTTAAGAGGCAACTTTTTCACACAGAGGGTGTATGGAACTAGCGGCCAGAGGAAGTAGTGGAGGCTGGTACAATGACAACCCTTTTTTTTAAGATTAGATTCCCTACAGTGTGATAACGGGCCCTCTGGTCCAACAAGTCCACACCGACCCTCCGAAGGGTAACCCATTTCCCTCTGACCAAAGCACCTAACACTATAGGCAATTTAGCATGGCCAATTCACCTAACCTGCACATCTTTGGACAGTGGGAGGAAACCGGAGCACCCAGAAGAAACCCACGCAGACACGGGGAGAACGTGCAAACTCCACACAGACAGTTGACTGAGGCTGGAATCGAACCTGGGACCCTGGTGCTGTGTGGCTGCATTGAGGGAGCACCCGGTTATGAACTAGCATCTGGATGGGTATATGAATAGGAAGGGATGTGGGCCGGGAACTGGTATTTGGGACTAGATTGTGTTGGACTGGAGTCATAGAGATGTACAGCATGGAAACAGACCCCTCGTCCAACCCGTCCATGCCGACCAGATATCCCAACCCAATCTAGTCCCACCAGCCAGCACCTCCAAACCCTTCCTATTCATATACCCATCCAAATGCCTCTTAAATGTTGCAATTGTAATTGTAAGTTGACTCTATGAATTTGATTGCAGTCGGCGAGGAAAGAGTTAAGCTTGAAGCCTCTGTGATGTCTGCAAGATGCCCTCTAGTGAGTGTTGTGCTTTAACTGCCTGCCTTTCTCCTTTGTGCAGACAGCGAGGCCCTTCTCGCGTTTTTCCCTCAGAGTTTGCGAGAGAGCGGAAAGAAGGAGAGAACCGAAAGGCAAGCAGTCGAGGTTAAGGAAACGGGCAGAGTGGAGAAGGTGCAGCAAGGATTAGCTGCGTGTCCTGGGTGGGGGTGAGTAACTGCCTTCATTCATTAAATCTTTGTGATGAATGACCAAGTCTGTAGTGTCTATGTGTATAGTCTGAAGGCCTGAGCAGTCTGGGAGCATCTTTACTGAGAGAAAAGGACGATTCGTGTGGTCGACCAGAAAACGGAGAATAATCAGGGACAGAGAAAGAGATGGAAATTCCGAGTGAGGCGATGGGAGGTGAAAGGGAAGAGAAGTGAGCTTTAAACACTGCGGAGTGTTGCAATCAGCAACCAGTTAGATTCGAAACAGATGAGCTTCAGCACAGTTAACTCGCCCGGCTTGGAAAGCAGGGGATCACGAAAAGAAAATACAACCAGCCTTTCAGAGCACTGGTGAGATTCATTGATGAATGCGTATTAGCTGGAGCTGTCCTGTTGAAATATTGATTAAATTAGAGCAACTCAAATAACATCCAGCCCTTCACCTGACAAACTACCTGTTCGTAAGACGAAATACAACAGGAAAATGCTGCAGATGCTGGAGATCGGAAATAAAACTGGAAAATGCTGTAAGCAGCAACTGTGAAGGGGGAATCAGTCGGTGCTTCGTACCAAAGACTTTGTCAGAATCTCGGCAATTTGGGGTTTCAACAAATGGGGGGCAGGGAAGAGTGGAGAAAACATAAGGGAAGGTGTGTGGAAGATTAAATGAGATGAGGTTGCAAGGCAATAGGATATAGCATTTCCTCACTGGGATATAGGGCTATAGGAGGTGGCTCAGTGGTTAGCACTACTGCCTCACATTACCGGGGACCCAGGTTCAATTCTAACCCTCCAACTGTCTATGTGGAGTTTGCACATCCTCCCTATAATCTGCATGGGTTTCCTCCAACAGTCCAGAGATGTCTGGCTTACATTAATTGGCTGTGCAAAATTGCCCACAGTGTCCAGGGATGTGCAGGTGAGCTGGTCCTGGGAAATGGAGGGTGACAGGGATGGTGTAGAGGGCTGAGTGGGATGCTCTTTGGAGGGTCAGTTTGGACTCGATGGACTGAATGGCCTGCTTCCACATTGTAGGGATTCTATGATTTGAGGTGTAAGTGGGGCATAAGGAATCATTAGAAATAGCTGCTCTCTAAAGGAAAGGGTGTAATGGTCATGATCTAAAATTGGTGAAATTAGTGTTGTGTCTGGTCTTCCCAATTTGAAGGTGAGGTGCTGCACCTCAAGATAACCTTGAGCTGAATGGGGTAGTGCATTAGGGCTGAGGATGGCGAGGTTAGAGTGGAATCAGAGAGAAGGGTTCTTTTAAAAAAAACAGGCATATAGAAGCTCAAAGTGACAGGAGTGGACTGGACAAGATGCTCACCCAGTCTGTGTAGTGAGATTCACGTCATGAGCAGTTAATCTGGTATATTCAATTGAAAGTACAAGTAAGTCACTGTCTCACTTGGAAACAATGTTTTGGGGTGATGGCCGATGGGGAAGGAGAAGGTAAAAGATCAGGTGTTGCATCTTGTGTGTCTTCACTGGAAGTTGCAGCAGAAAGTGACAGTGATGTAATGTATGCCCACTCCACAAAAAGCAGGAACAGTCAAGTTCCATCAGTTGATCGTTAGCAAAGGGATTGAAAGAGTCATTGGCAGTGTTATCAGGTGGCACTTAATCAACAGTAACCTGCTCTGTTTGGGTTCTTCCAGGACCATTCAGTTCCTCATCTTATTACAGCCTTGGTTCAAACATGGATGAAAGAGCTGGATTCTGGAGGTGAGGTGAGCCTTGACATCAAGGCTGCATTTGACTGACTGTGCCCCAGCAAAACTGGAATCAATGGGTATCAGGGGGCAAACTCTCTGCTCATTGGAGTCATACCTGACACATTAGGAAGATGGTTGTGGTTGTTGGAGGTCAGTCATCTCAGCTCCAGGACGTCTCTGCAGGAGTTCCTCAGGATAGTGTCCTAGGCTCAGCTGCTTCATCAATGACCTTTCCTTCATCATAAGGTCAGAAGTGAGGATGTTTGCCAATGGTTGCACAATGTTCAATATCATTTGCAACTCCACAGATACTGAAGCAGTCCATATTCAAAAGCAATCTGGACAGTATCCAGGCTTGGGCTGACAAGGGGCAAGCAACATTCACACCACAACACAAATTCCATACAATGACCAGCTCTAACATGAGACAATCTAAATACTCGCGCCCTTAATGTTCAATGACATTACCATCATTGAATCCCTTACTAGCATAATCTGCCGTAACCATTGAGCAAAAAGTCAACTAGACTCACCAAATAAACACAGTCTCTGTAAGACCAGGTCAGATGCTAGGAATACTCAGACAACTAACTCACCTCCTGACTCCTCAACAGCCTGTCCATCATTTGTAAGAGCAAGTCAGGAGAGTAAGAGACTACTCCCCCCTCTCCCTTGCCTGGATGGGTGTAGCTCCAGCATCATTCAAGAAGCTTGAAACCATCCAGGACAAAGCAGCCCAGTTGACTGGCATAATATCCACAAACATCCACTCCCTCCACCACTGATGCTCAGTAGCAGCACATGCGCTATCTAGAAGATGCACCGCAGAAATTCACCAAAGTTCCTAGTCAGCACCTTACAAATTCATGACCACTTCTACCTAGAAGGACACGGGCAGCAGATACTTGGGAAAAGCACCACCTACAAGTTCCCCTCCAAACCACTCGCCATCCATACTTGGAAATATAACACCATTCCTTCACTATCGCCGGGTCAAAATCCTGAAATTGCCTCAGTGTCAAAAAGTGTGGTGCTGGAAAAGCACAGCCAGTCAGGTAGCATCCAGGGAGCAGGAGATTCGGCGTTTCGAGCATAAGCTCTTCATCCTGAAATTGCCTTCTTACTGGTCTACTTACAGGACATGGAAAAGCACAGCAGTTCAAGCAGCATCCGTGGAGCATTAAAATTGACGTTTTGGGCAAAAGCCCTTCATCAGGAGTACAGGTATTCCTGATGAAGGGCTTTTGCCCGAACAGTCGATTTTACTGCTACTCGGATGCTGCCTGAACTGCTGTGCTTTTCCAGCACCACTAATCCAGAATCTGGTTTCCAGCATCTGCAGTCATTGTTTTTACCTACCTACCGGACATGGACTGTACCAGTTCAAGAAGGCATCTCGCTGCCATCTTCTCAAGGGATAACTAGGCATGGGTAGTAAGTGTTGGCCCAGCCAGTGGTGTCTACATCCCATGAGTGAAAGAAAGGAAACTAAGGGGCTATGGTGGAAAATTGAGGAGTGGAAGAGGATGTTGTGGAGAAATCTGTCTCTTTGGAAATGGTGAGAAGGCAGGAGATGGGAAGGTACGTTTGGTGGTGAAATCCAAGGCAGACGTAGTGGAGGATGGTCTGTTGAATGTGGAGGTTGATTGGGTGGAGGATGAGGACAAAAAGAGTAAGGAAGTACTGAGAGGAAGTGTAGTGAAAGGAGCTGTGGGGGTCCTTGGATGGATACATTTAATAGACCTATTGCCTTAAGGAAGGGAAGGCAGCATTGGAGGTAAGAGGGGACCGTGTGAAGGTAAGAGAAGGCTCATGAACAGAAACAAAGTGCGTGAACTTCCTCAGATTAGGGAGCGAGCACCTATACTCTCATCAATGTATCAGCAAATGAAGTGAGAGAAGAAAGGCAATCTGAGTTGGAAGGAATAAGGATTTTGGTGAGGCCACATCTTAAATACTCTATGCAGTTTTGGTTTCTTTGCATTGCACACAGTTTGCAGAGTGTCATAAGAGACTTGAGGAATTAGCTCGGTTTCTCTCTCCACAGAAGCTGCTTTCTCCAGCACTTTCTATTTTGCACTGGACTAGTACCTGGTAACCTGTGGGTGGTGTTCTGACCAGCTTAGGCTTGTATCTACTGAAATGTAGAAAGGAAGAGGTGATTGAAACATGAAAGACCCTGAGGGGGTTTTGGAATCTTGGAATCCTTACAGTGTGGAGGCAGGCTATTTGGCCCATCAAGTACACACTGACCATCGCAACAGCATTCCACCCAATCTCTGCAACCCTGCATTTCCCATGACTATTCCACCTAGCCTGAAAGTCCCTGGACACTATGGGCAGTTAAGCATGGCCAATCCACCCTAACCTGCACATTATTCGACTGTAGGAGGAAACCGGAGCACCTGGAAGAAACCCACACAGACATGGGGAGAACGTGCAAACTCCACACAGACAGTTACCCGAGGGTGGAACCGAACCTGGGTCCCAGCTGCTGTGAGGCAGCAGTGCTAACCACTGAGACACCATGCTGCCCTTTTTTTCTCCCTCTAGGCCAGATGGATGTCGAAAGGATGATTCTTAAGAGTGAATGTAGACCCAGGGGTCACAGTTTGAAAATAATGGATTTCTAACAGAGAGAGACAAAGAAGTTGCTTTCCTCTGAGGGTTGTGAGTTTTTACAACCTTTCAACAGCAGCTGTGGAAGCAGAATGTTTTTAAAGCAGGGATAGATTCAGGAGAAAGAAGTTGGGGAGAGGGTATTAGGGATAGGTAAGAATGTGGAGTTGAAGTCAAAATCAGGAGGGCCATGATCTTACAGAATGGCAGAGAAAGGTCAAAGGACTGAGCAATCTACTCTTGGTCCTAATTCATGTTTCTACTGATGTGTTTATCATAAAGGTAGGCATAGCTCAGATGTACAGTTTTCCAGAGGAACATCTTTCACTGGGAGGTAGTGAAAGGAAAGTCACGGCCCCAGTTCAGGAGGTAAAGATAAAGTCTCCACACTGCCACTGGGCTGCCCGTGTGTGTGTGTGTGTGTGTGTGTGTGAGATAGAGAGAGAGAGAGCTGGTGATGGCCTAACCTGAGGGTCACCATGCCTCAGGTGAGGGGGTAAGAGAGTTACAGAGTCCTTCAAGGCAACCTCAGCTGCTGTGGGAATTAAACCCACCCTCTGCATCACAAAAGAACATCCAGCCAACTGAGCTAAACACCCTCTTTCCAGGAGGTGGAGGATGTGGGGTGGCACAGTGGCTCAGTGGTTAGCACTGCTGCCTCTCAGTGCCAGAGACCCGGGTTCGATCACAGCCTCGGGCGACTGTCTGTTTGGAGTTGGCACATTTTCCCTGCGTCTGTGTGGGTTTCCTCCGGGTGTCCCAGTTCGCGCCCCCACAATCCAAAGGTGGATTGGCCATGGGAAGTTACCCATAGAGGTCAGGGATGTGTAGGCTCAGTGCATTAGCCATGGGAAACATAGGGATACAGGGATAGGTTAGGGGATGGGTCTGAGTGGGATGCTGTTTGGAGGGTTGCTGTGAACTTGTTGGGCCGAATGGCCTGTTTCCATACTGGGGGGATTCTATAGATGGTGCTGGATGGGGAACGTTTGGAGTAGGAAATAGAGAGCTCCCCTCCCCATCTGTTGCTAACGTCACACCACAAGTGACCCCATTCAGGCACAAAGGAAATGATACTGTCAAGACTAATTATAGTGCAATCCATTTAATGTCCTTTTGTGACTCTAGCTACAACAATTGGAACAAGTTTGTAGAACAGAGGGTGATGGTATCCCTGGTGAAATTGATCCGTTGGGGAATTAAAGGGAAAAGGGCAGGAAAATGGACGTGAGGAATGTTGGTCAGTTCAGCCACGATCCTATGGAATAGCACAGCCAGCTCGAGGGGCTGAATGGCCTACTCCTGTTCCTATTTCTTATGGAAATGAAATGAAAACAGAAGTTGCTGGAAAAGCTCAGCAGGTCTGGTAGCACCTGCGGAGACAAAGTAAGGTTTCTGGTCGAGTGACCCTTCCTCAGAACCATTGACAGTAAAGAGATGACTGAGTTCAAGAAACCCTGAAATTGATGCTGTGAAAGCATGGGGCAAAGTGAGCAAAAGCAGATTGAAGATGGGAAGAACTGTTGGTTCAATGAGGCTGGAGCAATGGGTTTTAAAAGCTGTTTGTAGACAGCGGTGAGGAAGCGATAAGTAGGATATTTAGGAAGTGGGACTTCAGGAGATGGGTGGGTGATAGCTCTGGATTAGAGTGGTGCTGGAAAAGCACAGCCGGTCAGGCAGGGTCTGAGGAGCAGGAAAATCCTGATGAAGGGCTTTTGCCTGAAACGTCGATTTTCCTGCTCCTCGGATGCTGCCCGACTGGCTGTGCTTTTCCAGCACCACACTAATCTAGACTCTGATTTCCAGCATCTGCAGTCCTCACTTTTGCCTGAGTGATAGCCCTGTATGTGTGCACGATTTTAAATAATCATATTTTGAACAGAGACTGACCCCAAACCTGGAATGGAGTAGAAATTGAGTGTGCCCTTTGGGAAAAGGGTGACAGCATCTTGCTACAGTAGCGCTTCACTGCAAAGTTCTCTCTGCTCTTCCATTTTAATGCTGTCATTTCGATTTGTGGATTTTTGATTGGCTCTGTTGTGTTTTGCACTCATCAAATCTCAAAGATTACTGACATCACTAGATTCAAAATCAGTGCTTTTTGTCCACGAACCAAATGGTCTCCACACTGCATTTGTAGATGATGGGGTTCAGGGGAAAGTGATAGGGATGAGCAGGGCTTGGCTGCAGGCAAAGTACCATTCCTGGATAATGCTCACCGAACCTCCTCCAAAAACTCCCAACCAGCATCCCCCTTCCTTTCTCTACAAACCAGTCCCAATCAATGAGGCTAGAGTTACATGAGAGTGTTTGGTGGCCCTGTTATTCTAACATGATTTTAGAATCATTGAATCCCTTCAGTTCAGGGGCAGGCCATTCAGTCCATCAAGTACGTGTTGACCCCACAAAGAGCATCCCACCCAGACTTACCCCGTCCCTGCATATTCCACAGCCAATGCACTCTACCCTGCACATCTTTGGACTGTGGGAGGAAACTGGAGCACCTGGAGGAAACCCACACAGACACTCGGAGAATGTGCAAACTCCACACAGACAGTTACCCGCGGGTGGAATCGAACCCAGGTCTTTGATGCTGTGAGGCAGCCGTACTAACCACTGAGCCACTGTGCCATAACTACAGGCAGTGCCGGAGTTCCATTCCCAAGACTGTTTGCAAGTTGATTTGTAAGCAAGTTTGAACGTGGTGCAGGACAGTGTAAAGCAGCTGTTCACAATTGCAGGAAAAGTTTGAATGTCACATCTTTAACATATGGAATTGCGCTTGTAGGTATAGGCATTCGTAAATTGAATATACATAAATCCGGGACTCCCTGTATATTGTCTTGATATTGCAATTTATTTTGGTCTAAAAATCTTCAAGTTTCCCCTATCGCTAGATTCAACAGTCAGTATTTCCAATATTCACACTACAAACAAGCAAATTGTGAAAGTCCAGCAGCAGTGCAGTTGATTTAACTTTCCAAATTAGAACTGTGTCTGAATGGGAATGTTTAGTATGTAGCAGAGTACCAGATTTAAAGCTTACCTCTAAATTAATCCATTTGTTGTGGTTGTCCAAGCAGTGTGTTGATGCTTGAGGCACTTTTCACCATGGCACTTTGTAATAGTCGTTTCATTTATATAGCATCTCACTTTTGTCATAGTCCAAACATTTCAATAAAGACAGAATACCATACATACTGAAACAAATACAGAAGGAGCTCAGCACCCCTGACAGCATCATAGAATCCCTGCAGTGTGGGAGCAGGCCATTCAGCCCAGTGAGTCCACACTAACCCACAGAAGAGCAACTCACTTCTCCACCCTGTCCCGGTCACCCTGCATTTCCCATGGCTAATTCACCTAGCCTTCACATCCCTGGACACTGTGGGCAATTTAGCATGACCAATCCAATTAACCTGCACATCTTTGGATTGTGGAAGGAAACTGGAGCACCTGGAGGAAATCCATGCTGACACAGGGAGAATGTGCAAACTTCTCAGTGACATTTGCCTGAAGCTGGGATCGAACCCAGAGCCCTGGTGCTGTGAGGCAGCAGTGCTAATCACTGAGCTGCCCTGCCGCATCCATAGAGAAGAAACAGAGTTAATATTCCAGTCCGGTATGATTTGTGGTCTTTTCTCAATTTTTCTTAAAATCTCTTCTCCATTGCACTGTCCTTCACACACTCTCACACACACTCTCTCACACTCACTCTCTCACACTCACACTCTCTCACACTCTCTCGCACACACACTCTCTCACACACTCTCTCACACACACTCTCTCGCACACACACTCTCGCACACTCTCTCACACTCTCTCTGTCTCACACACATTCACACTCTCATTCACACTCTCATACTCTCACACTCTCTCTCGCACACACACTCTCACACACATTCACACTCTCTCTCACACACACTCACTCACTCTCACACTCACTCTCACTCATACATAGACACACACACACACCATTGTCTTCTTTGTTCTTGTTCTGAGGAAGGGTCACCGGCCTCGAAACGTTAATTCTGTTTTCTGTCTACAAATATTGCCAGACCTACTGAGATTCTCCAGCACTCTGTTTGTTCCAAAGAGACACCTAGGGGTTCAGGTACATAGGTCTTTGAAAGTTGCGTCACAGGTAGACAGGTTGGTAAGGAAGGCGTTTTGCATGCTTGCCTTCGTTGCTCCGTCCGTTCAGTATAGGAATTAGGACATCGTGCTCTGGCTGACCGGGACATTGGTGAGGCCACTTTTGGAGAACGGTGTACAGTTCTGATCGCTCTGCTATTGGATTATTAAATTGGAAAGGATTTGAAAAGAATTACCAGGACGTTGCCAGCTCTGGAGGGTTTGAGTTGTAACGAGAGGCTGAATTGGCTGGAAAATCTTTCACTGGAGCATGGGAGGTTGAGGAGTGACCTTATAGAGTTTATAAAATCATGAGGGGCATGGAGAAAGTGATTAGAAAAGGTCTTTTCCCTGGAGTAGTAGAGTCTAAAACTATAGGGCATGGGTTTAAGATGTGAGGGGAGCAACCTTTTCACACAGAGGGTGGTTTGCATGTGGAATAAACTGCCAGAGAAAGTGGTAGATGCAGGTACAGTTGCAACTTGTAAAAGACATTTGGACAAGTACATGAGTAGGAAAGGTTTAGAAGGAGATGGGCCAAATGCAGGCAAATGAGGGCAGAGTTAGTAGATGTGAGCTATATGGACTTCAGTGAGGCGTTCAATAAGGTTCCCATGAGAGACTGATTAGCAAGGTTAGATCTCATGGAATACAGGGAGGACTAGCCATTTGGATACAGAACTGGCTGAAAGGTAGAAGACAGAGGGTGGTGGTGGAGGGTTGTTTTTCAGACTGGAGGCCTGTGACCAGTGGAGTGCCACAAGGATCGGTGCTGGGCCCTCTACTTTTTCTCATTTACATAAATGATTTGGATGCAAGCATAAGAGGTACAGTTTGTAAGTTTGCAGATGACACCAAAATTGGAGGTGCAGTGGACAGCGAAGAGGGTTACCTCAGATTACAACAGGATCTGGACCAGATGGGCCAATGGGCTGAGAAGTGGCAGATGGAGTTTAATTTAGATAAATGCGAGGTGCTGCATTTTGGGAAAGCAAATCTTAGCAGGACTTACACACTTAATGGTAAGGTCCTAGGGAGTGTTGCTGAACAAAGAGACCTTGGAGTGCAGATTCATAGCTCCTTGAAAGTGGAGTCGCAGGTAGATAGGATAGTGAAGGCGGTGTTTGGTATGCTTTCCCTTATTGCTCAGAGTATTGAGTACAGGAGTTGGGAGGTCATGTTGCGGCTGTACAGGACATTGGTTAGGCCACTGTTGGAATATTGCGTGCAATTCTGGTCTCCTTCCTATTGGAAAGATGTTGTGAAACTTGAAAGGGTTCAGAAAAGATTTACAAGGATGTTGCCAGGGTTGGAGGATCTGAGCTACAGGGAGAGGCTGAACAGGCTGGGGCTGTTTTCCCTGGAGTGTCGGAGGCTGAGGGGTGACCTTATAGAGGTTTACAAAATTATGAGGGGCATGGATAGGGTAAATAGGCAAAGTCTTTTCCCTGGGGTCGAGGAGTCCAGGGGTAGAGGGCATAGGTTTAGGGTGAGAGGGGAAAGATATAAAAGAGACCTAAGGGGCAACTTTTTCACGCAGAGGGTGGTACATGTATGG
This sequence comes from Chiloscyllium plagiosum, assembly GCF_037043375.1. Taxonomy (NCBI): domain Eukaryota; kingdom Metazoa; phylum Chordata; class Chondrichthyes; order Orectolobiformes; family Hemiscylliidae; genus Chiloscyllium; species Chiloscyllium plagiosum. The sequence goes on from NW_028270154.1 coordinate 11,341,488, forward strand.
AATGAGCTGCTAGAGGAAGTGGTGGAGGCTGGTACAATTACAACATTGAAGAGGTATTTGGATGTGTATATGAATAGGAAGGGTTTGGAGGGATATGGGCCGGGTGCTGGCAGGTGGGACTAGATTGGGTTGGGATATCTGGTCGGCATGGACGGGTTGAACCAAAGGGTCTGTTTCCATGCTGTACATCTCTATGACTCTATGACTCTAAATGGGGCTCGTTTGAAAAACCTGGTCAGCGTGGATGAGTTGGACTGAGGGGTCTGCATGTGTCTGTGACCCTTGAATAACAGAGACATCGTTGTCTAGTCAACCACTATAGTTTGTTCTTAATTGGCTCAGGGTAACATCTTGTTGGAAACAGAAGGAAGAATTTTTGTTTACCTGAAAACTGTGCCTTTTTCTTCAAGCCTGAATGATTGCAGATTCGTTGCTAAGTCGGATTGCTGTAGGTTTGATCAAACCCCATCGACTGCCTTCAGTGCACGGTGTGAGGCTGACACTCCCAACAGGAGGCTGATGGAGCTCTGCACTGCAGGAGCTATTATCTTCAATGAGACATTAAACTGAGCTTGTGATGGCCTCTCAGGTGTTTGTAGAACACTGTTTGACCCTTTCCAAAGCACAGGCCTGTTCTCCCCAGCATCCTGGTCAAAATGTATCCCTCAAACGACATCGTGGAAGATGGTGAAATTTTTAAAATCTGGAATTAAAAGCAAGTGTAATGGCACCCAGGAAACTATTCTCAATTGTCTTATTTAAAAAAAGCCGACCTGGGTCACTAATGCCTTTGAGGGAAGGAAATCTGCCATCCTTACCTGGTCTGGCCTACATGTAACTCCAGACCTACAGCAGTCCAAAAATGTGCAGATTAGGTGGATTGACCATGCTAAATTACTAATAGTGTCCAGGGATGTGTAGGTGAACTAACCATGAGAAATGCAGGGTTACAGGGATGGGGTGGATATGGGTGGGATGCTCTTCGGAGAGTCAGTGTGGACTTGATGGGCCAAATGGCCTGCCTCCACACTTTAGGGATTCCATGATTCTTAACTGCCCTCCAACCCAGCCCCTAATTGGACAGATAATCAGTTCAAGGGCAGTTAGGGATGGATAACAGCTGCTGATCTTACCAGTGACATCTGAGAGAATATTGAACAAATAGCCGAATCAATCAAGCAGTGGTTAGCACTGCTGCCTCACAGAGCCAGAGACCCGGGTTCAGTTCCCGCCTCAGGCGACTGACTGTGTGGAGTTTGCACGTTCTCCCCGTGTCTGCGTGGGTTTCCTCCGGGTGCTCCGGTTTCCTCCCACAGTCCAAAGATGTGCAGGTCAGGTGAATTGGCCATGCTAAATTGTCCATAGTGTTAGGTAAGGGGTAAATGTAGGGGTATGGGTGGGTTGTGCTTCGGAGGGTCGGTGTGGACTTGTTGGGCCGAAGGGCCTGTTTCCACACTGTAATCTAATCTAATCTAAATCTAATTCTGGTGTTGATTGCTGACACATTTCTATTTTCAAATTGCAGTGTTTTGCCCAGTATCCAGAGCCTCCACCCTCCTTGAAGCAATGAAATGCCACACATAATAGTTAACCCAATCTCCTACTTTCAGCTTCGAGAAAGCTATGTGTGACTGAGTATCACAATACATATTCAGTGAGGATTACATCTTGTTTTGTCAATATTAACAATTTATATGAAAAGCTGAAAGGCATATGAAATCATTTAAAATTTACTACTTGCCAGAAACATTGAAGCAAAATACGTCAAAGTGTAGAATTCTCATGTTTGGTAACCTTTGCTGGGACTCACATAGAAAACTGAGGCAACGTTGGGTTCAGAACTTGGCACTTCATATTTCAAATGTTAAGTTGGAAGCAAAGTCAAATTGAACTCAAAATGTTAAATCAGTTTTTCTCTCCACAGTTTCTGCAAGACTCAGAGTCTCTCTGACACTTTCTGTTCCCATTTTGGAATTGTACTGATTGTGTGTGTGTATTGTAGATCACTTCCTATAACCAGATGTTGTCCAAGTTGTTGTACTTCAGTTTGACCAGTCTAGAGGTGACTGTCATAGTCAAGGCTTTGTGTTTAATTATGAAAATCTGGTAACTGATCTGTGTTTCCCGTGCTTGATTGATTTAAGCTGGGGTGGTGACTCAGAGCAAAATAGACAGAAGGTCATACTAGAAGGTGGAGCAGACATTTTGTGATCACTGGGGTGTTTTAGAAGACTTGCGAATAAACATTTTGAAACTTAGTGTCAACTTTACATTGCCCTGAGCCAAGTTAAATATACAACAGTGACCATTGAATACTTCTGAATCAAAAACAGAAATTGCTGGAAAAGCTCAACAGGTCTGGCAGCATCTGTGGAGAGAAAGCAGAGTTAATGTTTCAACTTGAGTGCCCCTTCCTCATAACTGGCTCTGAGGAAGGGTCACTGGACTCGAAAGGTTAGCTCTGATTTCTCTCCACAGATGCTGCCAGACCTGCTGAGTTTTTCCAGCACTTTCTGTTTCAGTTTCTGATTTACAGCTTCCGCAGTTTTTCTGTTTTTTATTGAATGATTCTGATTGCTTTGCTTTGTGTTTCTCCCTTATTGGTGCAGAGGAAATTGTTATGTTGATCCTTCCCAGAAGCTCAGACATTTTGGCATCATGCTCTTGCTCAACCTCTGTGCCTCAAGGTTGGATTTCAGAGCCAACATTTATTCTACAGGCAGTGCCAACCAATAAATGGCCTGGTCATTTTTCCTACTGCTGATTATGGGACACAACTGTACATATATTTTTTGTTGTGTTTCCCTACTAATTAATTCAGACATTGTAGTAGTCCCATAGTCCTGCCCTCTCTCTAGAGAGAAACAACTGGTCCTGGCTTAATCTGAAGGTCACCACACCTCATGTGAGGGGAGAGGTTGCGGATGAGAGTCCTTCATGGTAACCTCAGCTGGTGCAGGAATCGAACCGCCGCTGTTGGTGTTACCAACTAGCCATCCAGCCTAACCAATCCCTCATATTCAAATTGCTACCTCAAGATTTGCAACAAGGGTATTTTGTTTTTGGCACAGCGTATTCCTTCCTCCAAGACGTATGCAAGATTCAACACCGGAGGGGGCTTCGGTAAGTTACAAGTTGGTAATAAACTTGCAGAATCGCCCATGCCATTTAGCAACTACATTTCAACATAGACTTCTACTTCTGTCTGAAAAATCAGGAGGTCACATATTCCAGGAAATAAGTGAACTGCCAAACTCCACTACCATCTTTGAATCAGTAATTGTGTTCAAGACTAAGCCCTGGACTCAAGTGTGAAAGTTAAAGGTAACCCTCCTGAGCAGTGGGAGTGCTGCACTGTTGAAGGTGCCAGCCTTTCAGGGGAGAGATGAGGCCTCAGAAACTACTTCAACAAAGAGCATAGGCATCCTACCCACTGTCCCGGGTCAATATGTATTGATCAACCAACATCATTAAAACAGATTATCGCTTCTTAACTCATTGCTGGTAGAAGCGTTGGCAAAAATTCAATGTTACACTCCTGACAGTGCAATTCTGCAAAAGTATTTCATCAGCAATTTGTGACAGCCTGAAGTGGACTGGGATATAAATGCAAGGCTTTTTAAAAATCCATTTGAATACAGAAATAACAAAAAAAAGTGAAACAAGTTAATAAGGCTGCAAAAAAGAAATCAAACGCAACACTAGGGTTCACTTCCAAAGGGATGGAATTGTAAGGAAATTATCCCATAACTTTCTCGTGGAGTAAGCGTTCAAGGACAGGATTGTTCCTGAGAGTGTGGTAGAGGCAGGTCCAATTGAAGCTTTCAAAAGAGAATTAATCTGCTATCTGAAAAGGAAAACTGTGCAAGGCTACGGGGAAAAGGTGGAAGACTGGAATTGCTCACGCGGAGAGCTAATGTGCACCTGATGGGTCCCCTGAGAGATCAAAACAAGCTATCTGTCTCTGTGTTCAGTGATGGGCCATCGAGAATCTTCATGGATAGAGAGTTCTAAAGGTTCAAAAATCCCTCAAGTGTAGTGACTCCACCCCACCACCTCAGACCTGAATGATAAATACCTTATCCTGAGATTGTGCCCCATATTCTGGATTTCCCACTATGGAAAACAAATGTTCAAATCCCTTAAGCATTTTATACCTCTTTATAAAAATGATATACACATACAAAAATATGATTTATAAGAAAATTCTTGCATAGGGCATAAGCACCATTGGAAGGATTTGGCCAGGATTTGTTACCCATCCCAAACTACTCTTGAACTGAGGGACTTAGTAAGTGATTTCAGAGGGCAGTTAAGAATCAACCACATTGCTTTGGATCTGGAGTCACATGTAGGCCAGACCAGGTAAGGTCAGCAGATTTCCTTCCCTAAAGGACATTTGTGAACCAGATGGTTCACTATTTTATGAGAACTGTTACACGGTCACTGTTCCACTGGTTTTTTTATTGCAGATTCCTTTTTTATTATTGAGTTCAAATTTCACCATCTGCTGTGATAGGATTTGAACCCATGTCCCAAAAGTATTTGCCTGGTGCTGTAAATTGCCAGCTGAGGAGCAGTACCACTGCACCACCACAATCAGCAACCCTCTCTACACCCCACCCTCTAACCCCTCACTACTGCCATGTAAATAGGTGGAAGGAAGCTACAATGGATCATGATCATTGCAACGTCTGTATTGTGTCACACATCCTGCATAAATCCATGGAAACCTCCAGTGACATATAATCAATAGCTTGTAAATTCTTTCAACGGTTGTAAATCCTTAGACAATGCCTTCAAAATGCCTTTGACCACTTCCATCTAGACGGACAAGAGCAGCAGATACGTGGGAACATCACTACATCCAAATTGCCCTCTTAGCCACTCACCATTCTGATTTAGAAATGTATCACTGTTCCTTCAGTGTCACAGGGTCAAAATACTGGAATTCCCTCCCTAACAGCACTGTTGATGTCCCTTTGCCCCGAGGCCTGCAGGCCCCTGAGAATACAGCTTAACCCATGCCCTCTCAAATGATTAGAGATGGCCAATAAAATCCAACGGAGCCTGAAAAACACAAACCCCGAATAAAGTGAAATATCAGATATTTACAACGTTCCTTCTGTCGTGCTATTCACTTTATCCTGGGAAGCTGGCCATCAGAGTGTGACAAGAGGGTGATCATGCCTTCTTGTTTAGCAATGGAGATACCCAGATGTCCTTTGAATGGAAGTGTTTGTTTAAAACAGCTCCCACTTGCTGAGGTCACTGCGGAGGCACTAGAAGTGCACCATATAGTGTAGGACTGCAGTAACACAAAGGCTGGATAACATCTCCTCATTCACTTTTAATGCTTCATCATTTCTTTACACCACCTTCCCATCCATCCACAGAGGATGTAACACCTGCCCCTTCATTTCCATCCTCCAAAGTTCCAAACACACCTTCCACGTGGAGCAGCATTTCATTTGCACTTCTTTCAATCCAGTCTATCATATTTAGAACATAGAACACAGAATAGTACAGCACAGAACAGGCCCTTCAGCCCACGATGTTGTGTCAACCATTGATCCTCATGTATGAACCCTCAAATTTCTGTGACCATATGCATGCCCAGTAGTCTTATAAATGTCCCCAATGACCTTGCTTCCACATCTGCTGCTGGCAACGCATTCCATGCTCTCACAACTCTCTGTGTAAAGAACTTGCCTCTGACATCCCCTCTATACTTTCCTCCAACCAGCTTAAAACTATGATCCCTCGTGTAAGCCATTTCTGACTTGGGAAATAGTCTCTGGCTATCGACTCTATCTATGCCTCTCATTATCTTGTATACCTCAATTAGGTCCCCTCACCACCTCCTTTTCTCCAATGAAAAAAGTCCAAGCTCAGTCAACCTCTCTTCATAAGATAAGCCCTCCAGTCCAGGCAGCACCCTGGTAAACCTCCTCTGAACCCTCTCCAAAGCATCCACATCTTTCCTATAATAGGGTGACCAGAACTGGACGCAATATTCCAAGTGCGGTCTAACCAAAGTTTTATAGAGCTGCAACAAGATCTCATGACTCTTCAACTCAGTTCCCCTGTTAATGAAAGCCAAAACACCATATGCTTTCTTAACAACCCTGTCCACTTAGGTGGCCATTTTAAGGGATCTATGTACCTGCACACCAAGATCTCTCTGTTCCTCTACACTGCCAAGAATCCTATCCTTAATTCTGTACTCAGCTTTCAAATTCGACCTTCCAAAATGCATCACCTTGCATTTACCCAGGTTGAACTCCATCTGCCACCTCTCAGCCCATCTCTGCATCCTGTCAATGTCCCGCTGCAGCCTACAACAGCCCTCTATACTGTCAACGACACCTCCAACCTTTGTGTCATCTGCAAACTTGCTGACCCATCCTTCAATCCCCTCATCCAAGTCATTAATAAAACTTACAAACAGTAGAGGCCCAAGGACAGAGCCCTGTGGAACACCACTCACCACTGACTTCCAGGCAGAATATTTTCCTTCTACTACCACTCGCTGTCTTCTGTTGGCCAGTCAATTCTGTATCCAGACAGCTAAGTTCCCCTGTATCCCATTCTGACCTTCTGAATGAGCCTACCATGGGGAACCTTATCAAATGCCTTGCTGAAGTCCATATACACCACATCCATAGCTCGACCCTCATCAACTTTTCTAGTCACAACCTCAAAGAACACGATAAGGTTTGTGAGGCATGACCTGCCCCTCACAAAGCCGTGTTGACTGCATTTAATCAAGCCATGCTCTTCCAGATGGTCATAAATTCTATCCCTCAGAATCCTTTCTAACACCTTATAGAAGACAGACGTGAGACTTACTGGTCTGTAATTGCCGGGGATTTCCCTATTTCCTTTCTTGAAGAGAGGAATTACATTTGCCTCTCTCCAGTCCTCAGGTACGACTCCAGTGGAGAGCGAGGATGCAAAGATCTTCGCAAGTGGCAAAGCAATTGCATTTCTCGTTTCCCAGAGCAGCCGAGGACAAATCTGGTCCGGGCCTGGCGACTTGTCAGTCTTAATGTTTGACAAAATTTTCAGCACATCAGCTTCCTCTATCTCTATCCATTCCAGCATGCACACCTGCTTTTCAAAGGTTTCATTCACTACAAAGTTTGTTTCTTTCGTAAAGACAGAAGCAAAAAACTCATTTAGGGCTTCCCCTACCTCCTCAGATTCCACACACAAGTTCCCTATGCTATCCCTGATCAGCCCTACTCTTTCTTTGACCATTCTCTTATTCCTCACATAAGTGTAAAATGCCTTTGTGTTCTCCCTAATCTGTTCTGCTAAGCCTTTTTCATGCCCCCTCCTGGCTCTCCTCAGACCATTTTTGAGCTCCTTCCTCGCCTGCCTGTAATCCTCTAGAGCTGAGCTTGACCCGAGCTTCCTCCAGCTTATGTAAGCTGCCTTCTTCCTTTTGACGAGAAGCTCCACCGCTCTCGTCATCCAAGGTTCCTTTATCGTACCCCTTCTTGCCTGTCTCAGAGGGACATATTTATTCATTTGCTGCAAACATTCCAGTCTGGTTAAAATTAGTGAGACCCGACGCAAACTGGGTAACCCCTTTGCAGAACATCACCGCTGTGTCTGTCGGCATAACCCCAGCCTTCCAGTTGCTTGCCATTTCAATAAACCTTTTTGCTCTCATGCTAACATTCTGACCCGGGTTTGCCACAGGATTCCAATGGAGGGAACTGCCTAGCGGTATTATCACTGAACTGTTAATCTAGAGACCCCAAATAATGTTCCAGGCACCTACATTCAAATCCCACCAATCATGCAATGATTATGCTCCTCCTCCCATCTATTTACATGGCGGTGGTGGGAGTTTAGGGGGTGGAGTGTAGAGGGGCTTGTTGATGGTGGAATTTGAATTCAAGCAAAGGAACACCTGGAATTAACGATGACCATGAGTTAATTGTTGGGGGGAAAAACCCATCCGGTTCACTCATGTCCTTTAGGGAAGGAAACTGCCAGCCTTACCTGGTCTGGCCTACATGTGACTCCAGATCAACTGCAATGTGGTTGACCCTTAACTTCTCTCTGAACAATTAGGAATGGGCAACAAAAGCTGCTGAGCCAGAAATGTCCTTATTCTGTAATGAATTTTTTTAAAAGTAGTACAACATGTGTTGTAGGAACAACAGCTCATTGTCCACTTCACAGCCTCACGGAGTCAATATTGAGTTCCACATGATTGCAGCCTGACCTCATAAAATTTGTTCACCACTTATCTCATACTCTATCCCCCCATCCCACCATGGGCTTATCTTTCTTCATTTTTTCTCAGCAAAAACAGCCTGTTTTCATCTTCCTGCACCTTATTGTACAAATTGATAAGAATGGTCAGTCCAGCACCATAACCCACACTACCTGTCACTTTCCTCACTTGAGGTATCCTTGATTTAGAGACAATGACTACCTCATATCTAGCGAAAGTCTATGGTGTAGATATCTTTGAACCAAGCTGTTGAGTGATATTATGACACAGCTGTACAGCAGGTGGGAGTTGTGCCCAAGTCTCGGGCTCAGAGGTAGGGGCAATAGCACTGCACCGCAAGAGCCCTGAAGTCAAAGTGTATCAAGGTGAGAAAGTTCAAGCTCATCATATTTCCGATTGGATGCAAGTCTTTCCCGAATGGCGTTAGCAGTGAGTAAACATGAGACACTGCAGCTGTTCATTCCTTCTTGCATGTTAATCCTGTTCCCCAGACAGTTCATGTTACTGGAATAAATAGACTCACATCTTCAGCTAAGAGATGTGAAAAAAATTAATAGACGAGTATTTTAACTGTTCCCAGAGATAGCTCCTTATGACACAGTGCTGGCTGACGTACTTTTACATTCTTTGTTTTTTATAAGCCATGTCATAATGGAACTACTGTAACTTCACTTAATCTTTGACATGTTTGGTTTCTCTCTCATTCTCCTTGCCTTGTGCACTTGTTCCTACTATTTATAATTTCTGAATAAATAGATCGAAAATAAACTATTCCAACTTCAGTTCCTTCATTTTACTTACTTGAGTTTAACTGTCATTTTACAGCTGAAGGATCTTTTCAATCAGTAGTCTAATGTGGGCTCCTATATTCCACTCTTGGAGAGATTAAGGAAGAAGAGGATTAAGCCTGATTAGCTTGTGAAAAATCTGCTTTCCATTTTCTAACTGGTACCATGACCTCTCCCTCCCAGTGGTCACTATAATGGCTTCCAGTTGACCAACATCTCAATTTCCAAATACTCATCCTTGTCTTCATAATGATGTCTTAGGAGGAGAGACTGAGCAGTTTAAGCCCATCTGAATGTAGAAGAACGGGAGGAGATCTAATTGAGGCATATAAGCTGCTGAAGGGGATTGACAAAGTAGATATGGAGAGGATGTTTCCTCCTGTAGAGCAACCTGGAATGAGAGGTCATCGTTTTAGGATGAGGTGTAGCAGTTATAAAACAGAGATATAGGAGCGCCATTGAGAGCATTCTGTCTGGATGTATCACCACCTGGTATGGCAACTGTACCATTCAAGATCAGAGACGGTTCCAGAGAGTGGTGAACCTGGCCCGGAGAATCACAAAGGCCAACCTCCCATCTATAAAATCCATCTACCAGGCCCACTGTCAAGGAAAGGCCACCAGCATTCTCAAAGATCCACCCCACCCTGGCAATGTTTTTCTACAACCTCTACCATCGGGGAGAAGGTACAGAAGCCTGAACACAAGCACCAGCCAGTTTCAAAACAGTTTCTACCCAACTGTTGTTAGAATACTGAATGGACTCACAAACTCTGAACATTCACCTGTACCTGTGTTTTTGTTTTTGCCACTGTTTACCTAATATTTACTTAACTGTGCTACTTAACGCTACGATCTGCCTGTACTGCTTGTAAGACAAAGCCTTTCACTGTGCTTCGCTACACGTGACGATAAATTCAAATCAATTCAATTCAGAGATGAGAAGGATTTACTTCTCTCAATGTGTAATGAATCTGTGAAAATCACTATCCCAGAGTGTGGTGGACATTGGGACACTGAATCAATGTTAAGGAGGGGATAGATAGATTTTTAATTAACAGTGGGTCAAAGGGTTCTGGGGAGCAGTCAGGACAGTGGAGTTGAGGCCAACTTGAGGTCAGCCATGATCGTATTTGTAATGTTTGGAATGAGGTTCAGGTGCATCTCAGTTAGTATGAGTTCCCTGATTGACCAGGTTAACAGCCTCAATCAGGGAGCCCTGGCTGACAGATATAAACAGGAGTCTTGGGGTTTGGCTTTGCTCCCCCTTCCCCTTATGTAGTGGGTTTTTTGGTGAACTGTTGCTTTCTGTTTATTGTTAAACTGTATTTTGTACTGTTTAATAAAATTTAAAAAACACAGGAGTCTCAGAGAGTCTCCTCACTCTATAGGCTGGCTCTGAGCGGGGTTGGTCAGAGACCATGTAAAGTGCATGTCTAAATAAAGGGGAACTTGGTGATAGGATACCAGTCTCCATGGAGCTATTTCAGTATTAAAAGGGGGAGCAACGTCAAGGGGCTGAATGGCCTACTCCTGCTACTAGTTCTTATGCCCTAACCTTCTATGGCTTCATCTGTTCCCACTTCAGTAACCTTCTGCCCTCTGAGGTGTCTGTGTTCTTCGACTTATGACGTCCTGATATTCATTGCCCCAATATTGATGATGACTCAGGAATTATCTCACAAAACCTCTGTACTCCTCTATCTTTCTTTTAATATTAAAGATTACCAAAAAAAACCTACCTCTTTGAAGACCTATTGGCCAACTATCCTCTTCGTTGTCCTCCTTCAATGTGTGTAAGGTACTGGACACACCGGCCTCCATCACCCGTCACCCATTATTTAGAAATGGATAACCTTTAACAGTAACACTGTCCCTCACTGAGCCAGGCACTTTGGTTCCCAAAATCCTTGTCATTCATCCCTTTATGTCAGCTAGGGCTCCCTGATTGGACCAGATTAATAGCGCAAATCAGGAAACCCATATTCTATGACATTTGACCATCACTAGTTACAATCACTACAGCAGCAAATTAAATTTAGTCAGAGATGAGGTAATTCCTGTCATGGACAATGGGGGAGAATTTAAGTAATGATTCCTCTTCCCTTCTTGGACTGAGACAGTGAGGTATTGTTTGGCCTAATCTGATTAAGGTATGCTGAAGGGTGCTGCCCATGCTCTGGCTTTCGAGTTCCAATTTTTCAAATGTACCCACAGCAGAATCCTTTAAAATGGAATAAAAGATAGCATTTATTAACAAAAAGTTCAAAACACTGGAGAATTACTCCAGCTACACATGCTTGGACTCATGACGTTAAGGAAGACAGGACAGGAGAAAGGTTAGAAATAGCAAGTTTTGGTTAATTCAGGGGTATTAAAAATCAATTCAATAGACAATAGATAATAGACAATAGACAATAGGTGCAGGAGTAGGCCATTCTGCCCTTTGAGCCTGCACCACCATTCAATATGATCATGGCTGATCATCCTCAATCAGTATCCTGTTCCTGCCTTATCTCCATAACCCTTAATCCCACTATCCTTGAGAGCTCTATCCAAGTCTTTCTTAAATGAATCCAGAGACTGGGCCTCCACTGCCCTCTGGTGCAGAGCATTCCACACAGCCACCACTCTCTGGGTGAAGACGTTTCTCCTCATCTCTGTCCTAAATGGTCTACCCCTTATTTTTAAGCTATGTCCTCTGGTTCGGCACTCACCCATCAGCAGAAACATGTTTCCTGCCTCCAGAGTGTTCAATCCTTTAATAATCTTTTATGTCTTAATCAGATCCCCTCTCAGTCTTCTAAACCCAAGGGTATACAAGCCCAGTCGCTCCAGTCTTTCAGTGTAAGGTAGTCCCGCCATTCCAGGAATTGACCTCGTGAACCTATGCTGCACTCCCACAATAGCCAGAATGTCTTTCCTCAAATTTGGAGACCAGAACTGCACACAGTACTCCAGGTGTGGTCTCACCAGGGCCCTGTACAGCTGCAGAAGAACCTCTTTGCTTCTATACTCAATCCCTCTTGTTATGAAGGCCAGCATGCTATTAGCCTTCTTCACTACCTGCTGTACCTGCATGCTGGCCTTCATTGACTGGTGTACAAGAACACCCAGATCTCTTTGTACTGCCCCTTTACCTAAATTGATTCCATTTAGGTAGTAATCTGCCTTCCTGTTCTTGCCACCAAAGTGGATAACCATACATTTATCCACATTAAACTGCATCTGCTATGCATCTAGCCACTCACCTAACCTGTCTAGGTCACCCTGTAATCTCCTAACATCCTCATCACATTTCACCCTGCCACCCAGCTTAGTATCATCAGCAAATTTGCTAATGTTATTGCTAATACCATCTTCTATATCATTAATATATATTGTAAAAAGCTGCAGTCCCAGCATTGATCCCTGCGGTACCCCACTGGTCACTACCTGCCATTCCAAAATGGAGCCATTAAGTTACAGGCTTCCGGATGAAGGGCTTATGCCTGAAACGTCGACTCTCCTGCTCCTTGGATGGTGCCTGACCGGCTGTGCGTTTCCAGCACCACACTCTCAACTCTGATCTCCAGCATCTGCAGTCCTCACTTTCTCCTTCTAGACCTCAATGTACAATAATCATGCCCTAAGTGAGCTCAGTCCACTTAGGTTTCTCTCTAGCCAAGGGACTTGGAGACACAGACGGAGGGTGTGGGGCAGGTGCCTGACTCAGAAACAGACCTAGGATTCTAAAATTGTATATTAAATGATTCAAATCAGCTCTACTTCCAGCTCTGACAGGCATTTTAGGTGCTGATGGCCCGTCTCAGTGTGCTAATTGGAAGATCATTAGGCTAACAGTGTCACTTTACCCGCCCCCATTAAAGTTTCCACTGGGAGGCAAGGAGCATCTGTAAAGCAGTCGTGTTATTTTAGCACAATGCGTCTTGACAATTTCTTTTGTCCAGAGCTGACTGGAGGCAGACGACTCACCCCACGTCCTTTGCGTCTGTTTTATGTCTGAAAAGAGGTTTGGAAGCTGCTGAAAATATCATAATGTGATCAACCTCAGCCATTTAGAATTAACATTGGCTTTATTGTCACACGTACTCAAATGAGTAAGGAGAAAAGTGTACAAGTTGCCGTTTGTACAGTGCCATCTTCGGTTCAAAGGGAGCGATGTACAGCTTCCTCAGTTACAGTTCTTAGAAAAACAGAAGTAAAACGTCCAGCATCACAGGTTTTAGCAATAGCTTATTTTATGAGCTCATTAAGGTTATCAGCTTTTAAAAGAAACATAATCAAACTTGAAAATGTAAAGAAACGTGATTAGCTTGAAGATTTCTCTTCATGCCAGCTGGCCATGGGCACATCATATGGTACCCTTTTACCAAACGTGAAGAGGTCAGTCAGTGAGACACATTTTTCCTAATTCCCATTTCACTGAGGACTACTTTTTCAAGTTTTTAAAATCTGCTCCTTCTCCCTTTGAGGACCCTCTATCCCCCTCTGAGAACCCTCTATCCCCCTCTGAGGACCCTCTATCCCCCTCTGAGAACCCTCTATCCCCCTCTGAGGACCCTCTTCACATACCTTCAGCTGCTTTTTCAGCCCCATTTCTTTACTTTACAGCCTCATCTCATCCCCTGACCTCTGACCTCACTCCCCCAGCCCAGGCATGGGCAGCTTCACTCCCCATTCCCTTTCATCTACATGGTTTCTCCCAGATACTCTGCCTGCTTATCTTACAGAACACTGAGAGGCCTGGACAAAGTAAATGTAGAGAAGATGTTTCCACTAGTAGGAGATGCTAGGACCCAAGGGCACGACCTCAGAGTGAAGGGATGACCCTTTAGAATTGAGATGAGGAGGAATTTCTTCAGCCAGAGGTGGTGAATCTATGGAAATCATTACCATATTGAGTGTATTTAAGACACAAAAGACTTCCTCAAAGTATTTTAAGAAAGTATCCTAGAACCTAACCTTTTCTTATTTTAAAGGTAGATGTGAGTGGATATTCCAGGTGCGATGCAGCTGGTTAAACCACTCGGCTTTAAGCAAAAGATAATTTATTTAAATACTACAGTTGAAACACGAACAAAAAGAAAATGGAATTTAGAATAACTTAACTATTGGAAAACTTAACTATTGGAAAACTTAACTGACCCGACACAGTAACTATTACTAATTAACTGTTCCAACACAGTAACATCCCTTAAACACACCTCTTGGCAAAAAGGTCAATTCAAACATAGATCCTTACAGGTTGGAGGGAATAATATCGAAAGAGAGATTTCAGAGAAAGTCTGTCAGGAATCTTTTACTAAAGCATGCAACCCATTTCAGACTCTCTCATCTTGTGACTGGTACAGCTTAAAAAAAAAACTGGGAACCTGAACTAGGAGAACTGGCCCCTCCCCTTCCATTGTTAAATTGCTTTAAAAAAAACAAAGAACCTTTTAAAACCGAGACTCTTTGACACCTCTGCCTTTACGACCTCTCTTCAAAAAAAAAACCAAGGATGAAATAACCTTTTTAAAGTTGACAGTATTGTCACAATAGGTTCTTGATGAGTAAAGGGATCTGGGAGAAGGCAGAAGAATGTGGTTGAGAAACCTATCAGTCATGATTGAATGTCAAAACAGACTCAAAGGGCCGAATGGCCTAATTTTGCTTCTATATCTTATCGCCTTATGTTCTGCAGCCACACCCATTTTGATCGCTGCTTGAGTCACAGGTTGCTTCTCTCTTGTGCTTGCTGCAGATAGGCTCGCTCTGAACCAATTAGCAGCAAGCACAGGAGAGAATCAGCCCTGTGATTGGAGGAACAGCTCCTCACAGATTGTATCCATTATAGGGATATGGGGAGATACTGGGAGCCTGGGGGAGTGTGTGGATACTTGTCTGCAATTCATTGTTTCCCCAACCCCCCCTTCCCCCGATTTAAACCCCAGACCATCATGGTTGCTTTCAGAACTAATCCCATCCTGATGAAGGGCTCTTGCCTGAAACTTCGACTCTCCAGCTCCTCGGATGCTGCCTGACCTGCTGTGCTTTGCCAGCAACACACTCTTGACTCTGATCTTCAGCATCTGCAGTCCTCGATTTCTCCCAGAACTAATCTGCACCCCCCCCCCCCCGTGTATTTTGAACATTGAACCAGTTAATCTATTTCTATGATGTTGATGGAGGAATTTTAATTAACTTGTAATTTATCCCTTTGCTATTCTGTGGAAGCCTGCTGTGTGCAATTCTTCCAGGCATTTGCCTGTAACTACATTTCAAGAATGAAGGATTGGTCCAAGTGATCTTTTAGGTGTGTTGAGAATGTGGAAATGTGCTAATTAATCTTCAGAAAGTGCCTGATGAATTCAGCCACTCAGGCATTCTGTTGATAAAATACAGATTTCTGAAATAATTTATTGTGCTCGATTATTTTGTAAAAGTCTATACCTGAGTGGAACAACAAAAAAAAAGCTTTTGAGCAAAAGTGTACTGCAATTAAAGATTAAAAGTGAGTAATTTGCACTGGTTCAAATCTCATCAGAGTGTCGAGGGGGATTTGAATTTAATTAAATTCAATCTGGAATTGCAAGCTATTCTTCGCAATAGTGACCATTATATGGCAAATATTCTCTCAGGAAGGAAATCCACCATCTTTGCCCAGATTGGTCTATGCGTGACTCCAGGCCCACAGAGATTGGTTGACTCTGAATTGGCCTACTAAGCCACTCTAAGGACAATTAGGGATAGCCAACAGGTGCTGGCTTATGCCAATGAGATCTGCATCCTACAAAAGAATAATACTTTTAAAAAAAAACTATTTGTGCTGATATTATTTCGATGGGAGTTTAGAAAAATGAAATGTGTCTTGATTGAAGTGTTTAAGATCCTGAATGATCTTGAAAAGGACCTTTCAGGTCAATTCCAGAACTGGTGGGGCACTGATTTAAAATTTAAGGTTGCCTTTTCAGAACAGAAACGAAAAGTCATTTCTGTTCTCATAGAGGGTTGAGTGATTTTGAAACTCTCTGCTTTAGCAGGCATTTGATGCAGAATCATTGCTTATTTTTAAGATGGGGCAGATAAATTCTCGTTAGTCTTATAACATAGAGATAGCCGAATTAGATCAACCTTCTGACCTCTGTATTTGCAAGGCAGTCAAATTAAAATCGTCAAAGACCTTCACGATTAACCCCAATGGTTCCTAACCAGTCTTTTCCCAATAACCAATTCTAGACTCAGTGAATAATCAATTCCAGACACTGAGTTTGTAGCTTAATCAAAAGACTTAACTATTGATTACTAGTATAGTAACAATAGTAAAGCAAAATTAATTAGCAAAATAATCTAATTGATTTTATGATTTAAACCCAATAACCTTTGTTTTCCGCCCCAGAAAGGACAGTCAGACAAACAAACATGGAAAATAATAAAACTGAGCAGCTTACATAAACGTTTTTCATGACGCATTGTTCTGCAGGCGCTTATGATGTTTCTTGGTCAATACTCGGAAGACATTGAGCAGGGCCACCTTTTCAGTTCACTCTGAGGATGTTTAAGTTTCTATTCTCTGAACTTTCATAATGGGAGGTTAGGCAGGGAGCTTTCAGAACTTCATGGTGTAGCATCAGCAGCCAAACGTCTTCTTTCAGACACACAGTCCAAAACGGAAACACTTCAAACTCTCTTGCCCCTCCCTCTATTTGACCAACATGTTTGTATCCAGACTTGCTGGCAGCCATTCCCAGACACTGACCACGTTAATGGTCATGTTTATCTGTTACAACATCCCGCTCTCCCCAGGTATCGAAGACTCGAAGTAACCTTCTCATCAAGAACCAACCTACAATTAACTTTTTGGGCCTGGCCTCACAAACAAAGAACAGCGTGTTTGTCCCTTTTATTTAGCGCAAGCTGCTGCCCCACAGTCTAAAGATTTTCTTCGTCTCACTGCTCACAGCTCCAGACCAAAACTGTTAAAAGAATAAAACAAAACTAATGAAAGATCAGTAAGAGTTCTAAAATTAGGCAGTGGAAGCAAGTGATGTTGGGGTTCTGAAGGAGGGCCACTGGACTCGAAACATTAACGCTGCTTTCTGTCTGCAGTTGCTGGCTGATCTGCTGAGTTTCACCAGCAATTTCTAGTTTTGATTGTGGTGTAGTTGGGAATTCAAAGCACAAACAGATCAGCTAAGAGTTTAATGAATGGTGGACCAATATCAAAGTGCTGACTTCTGTGTCTATTTAGTCTGCATGTGAGGACTAAAATTTCAGAAGACAACACTTCACTGTTAAACTCCTTAGCTAGACAACTGCTACTGAGCTTAATTGTAGTGCTTTCAAAATCACATTTGACTGGATTCAGTGCATTACAGACTGGGATTTCGTAACATTCTTAGATCATACAGTCCAAGAAACTATCCAGGAACTAGTTAAACAACTTAATCTTTGAATTGTGTTTAATAAATTTTGCACATTCAGAAAACACGACATTCAAAAAATATTTTGGGTGTGGGCTGGCAGCTTAGTTGCTACAAATTACATAATAATGGAGAGATCAGGCTACAACCCAACCCACTGAAAACATTTTGGCAAAATTAACTAGAGACTTGCCAATGAAATTTGTAATTGCAAATTCTAGCAATGTGCTAGAAGAGCTTTTCAAAGTCATTTCAAGTGCACTAAGTTTAATGTAACCACAGAAAGATTTATAAGTGCTTGTTTGGGAAAAAAATGAATCTGCGCAGGTTACAACTGGATGTGAATCTGCTACAGACTTGTCAAAGTAGAGAACATCAATATGGATAGTGCTTGAGAAAAGGGCCGCGCAAAATTAAATGGATTTAAGCTGAATAGATTCATTAGCCTAGCTCATATGGGACAGAAACACTTGATGGGCCAAAGAGTCTGTTTCTGTACCAGAATTTCTCATGATTCTGTGGGGAAATGACCAATCCATGGACAGATTCTCCCAATTAATGACCAACTCATCGACAGAGTAAAGTGTTCAGGAGTTAATTTGGATGATCACAGATTGACCGAGACGCGAATAGAATTTTGAACAGTAATTGCACCATGGGGACAGACCACTCAATCCTACCAGTCTCCATTCGTGTGGACCCACCAGAGGCTTTCAACCTTCAGTACGAGAAACATTTCTTGTAATCTCCATCCAAAGTTTCTTACGTCTAATTTTATATCTCCATTCCTTTGTGCTAGACCTTTCTTGGAAATAGCTTGACAGTCTCGATACAATGTGATTAATAATGGTCTCGTTAAGTTGCATAAACCATTCTGATGGGTGATTCATTAAATGTTCCACCATGATGATGGCCAGATATTCAGTGAGTTATATCCTAGTGTTTTGTAATTTTGGGAACATAAGCTTTACTGAATATGTCATGGTTATTGACCCTTGAGAAGGTGGTGGTGAACTGCCTTCTTGAACCGCTGCAGTCCATGTGCTGTAGGCAAACCCACAATTTTGACTCGGTGACAGTGAAGGAACAGTGATATATTTCCAAGTCAGGATGGTGAGTGGTATAGTCTTAAAGAGCTTTGGTGAGTTGGTGAACTTCTGCAGACAGATGGTGCTAATGAGCATGGGCGATGGAGTGAGTGAATGCTTGCGGATGTAGTGCTAATCCAGTGGGCTGCTTTCTCCTGGATGGTGCCAAGCACTGGAGCGTTGTTAGGGCTGCACTCATCCAGGCAAGTGGGGAGTATTCCATCAGACTCCTGACTGTGTGCAATTTCATCAGCGAGTTGGTGAACTCGCTGGCTCCCTGCCATGGTTTTTGAAAATGGCCGGGGAGGCAGGAATGCGACTCGAAAACAAAATGGGCGCATGACTGCCACCTTCTGACCCACAGGTGCCACTGCACCAGTCACCCATCTTAAGAAGTGGAGGGAGGGTGTCAGGCAGGCTGGCCATCCACCAGCTGTTAGAGGGCCCTAAGTGTTCCGTTGCTGGCCACGTGGAGACCTTACTCCAACCTCAGCCACTGTAATGTGTGTGGCAGGAGAGAGTGATGGCAGCATAGCAACTTCCACTACACAGGCTGGTGGTGGGATGGGGAAGGGGAATTGGGCAAACCTCCCTTGGGAAAGGGTCTTCAGTGCCCATCGGAGGTTCACCATCAAGTGGACAGAGTTCCCACTCTCGATCAATGATGTCTAACCTCCCCCCACCCCCGGCTGGTTATCGCCACGTGGAAATTGTGGGAGCTGCAGTAGAGGGATGGGTACTGACTTTCCAGTCAGGGCATGTAATCTTACCCTCTTCCCCCTAACCCCAAATAAACCTGACCGTATGGCATTCAATTCTGGCAACAATAAATAAAATGCAGGTTTTACTTTGAGCTTTGTGTATGATGAGACAACACCGAACGATTAAAAAACCACACCTTTGCTCCCTTCATGGGCTCAGTGGTTAGCACTGCTGTCTCACAGCACCAGGGACCTGGGTTCGATTCCAGCCTCAGGCCACTGCCTGTGTGGAGTTTGTGCACTCTCCCCGTGTCTGTGTGGGTTCCCTCCGGGTACTCTGGTTTCCTCCCACAGTCCAAAGATCTGCAAGTTCAGGTGGATTGGCCATGCTAAATTGCCCATAGTGTTCAAGGGTGTGTAGGTTAGACGCATTAGTCAGGGGTAAATGTAGAGTAATTGGGTAGGAGAATGGGTCTGGGTGGGTTACTCTTTACAGGTTGGTGTGGCCTGTTCCCACACTGTAGGGATGCTATGAATGCTGAGAGAGAAAGTTCTTGAACAAACTCCTGAATTTTTTAAATTGATGCGCACCTGTCTATCTTTATAGATTGCTTGCATATTTAGTATGAAGCAGAATAACTGAAGGGTCTGGGACAACCAGATATTCTGAGGCAGTTGAAAAGCATCACCATCTTTCATGTCCTGAAAGCATGGACTCTTATGAGAGCAACATTGTATTAATGTTAGAGGCTAGATAGTTTACATCAGGTTAACTTGACTTAGGACAGGCAATATAAGCTTGACCAGCTCAGCTAACAGCTCATCTAACACCAAGGGCACACCACAATCCAAAGATGTGCAGGTACAGGTGAATTGGCCATGCTAAATTGCCCATAGTGTTCTGAATCCATAGCTGAATCTCTAGCTAGACATCTCCTTCTCTACCCCAGGAAGTTTTAAAGAATTAGAGTCATCCTACATCCATTCTGATACCAGAGATCAATAAACAACAATAATTCAAACCTCGCAATGACTATCTCCAATCTTTTTTTTTGACAACAAGCTGTTATCAGCAAACAAAGCCTCAATAGACCATTTGTAACTTTTGCGGCATTTTAGATCAGACTTAATTTTACCACAACTCTGAAGAGACTGGCATTGTCGCTTTGATACATTTCCAAAACAAAGTACGAATTTTAAATTAATGTGAAGTTATACCACAATTGCACGATTAACATATGACATTCTTATCTGTTAATGGGAACATTGTCTCGGGATTCAAATTGAACAGATTTATCTGAAATGGGTTCAATTGTTCTTTTGCCAAGAATGAAGTTTGGTGGATTAGGCATTAAGGGACTACTGAAACTTTTAAAAATGAAATTCCTTATTTTAGTTACTCTGTTTTTAATAAAATGGGAGAATTGCTTAAAATTATAGAGATATTATCTGTCTAGTGAGCTTTACAATAGTGCACTCCATTTGAATTTTCCCTTGTGTTCTCGCTGTAACGAGATAGAGGACTTTGATGATTTTGTTAAATGGCCTATAGTTAATGAGCTTTGGTCACATTTTAATGACTTTTGGGTGAATAATCCCAATGAACGTAAGCTTTTCCATTTTGGAAATGACCGCTTGTGCAGTTATGTGCTAAGTCTCCCCATCTTGCTCACAAACTGAAGTCAAAGTTCACAAAATGAAAACCATGACTTCAATCCTTTAGACTGCTTTCAGAAATTAAACTGCAATTGCTCT
The DNA here is from genome assembly GCF_037043375.1 of Chiloscyllium plagiosum. Taxonomy (NCBI): domain Eukaryota; kingdom Metazoa; phylum Chordata; class Chondrichthyes; order Orectolobiformes; family Hemiscylliidae; genus Chiloscyllium; species Chiloscyllium plagiosum. The sequence continues at coordinate 11,362,479 of NW_028270154.1, forward strand.
ACCAAGAATCCATTAGAAGTGTGTTCTTTAACATGTTAATCTCACCTACTCCAAATGCCTACCTTGATTTAATATATTTAAATTTATTTAGTCCACTGGTTTGGCCATCTCATTACAGATCTGGCTGGGCTGAAAATGTGTTGCTGGAACAGCGCAGCAGGTCAGGCAGCATCCAGGGAACAGGAGAATCGACGTTTCGGGCATAAGCCCTTTCTCAGGAATCCTGAGGAAGGGCTTATGCCCGAAACGTCGATTCTCCTGTTCCCTGGATGCTGCCTGACCTGCTGCGCTTTTCCAGCAACACATTTTCAGCTCTGATCTCCAGCATCTGCAGACCTCACTTTCTCCTCACAGATCTGGCTGGGCCACCTAATGCATTAGTGAGCTTGGATCTCCTCTCTGTAACTGATTTTTTTCAGGAGTATCCTCACGTACAAAGACAACTCCAGCTTCTTTACTCCAACCTTCTTACATCCCTTTCGCCTGTATCCACAGCCCTCATCTTCAACAGTAATTGCAAGAACTGTTGTGTTGCTAATATCAAGGCCATTCATCTGTCTGCTTCTATGTTGTCCTATCCTTCTGCTAGGCCAGCTTGACAAAGTTCCTCAAATACTCTCTGCTCAGCCTTTGTTGTGTGAATGTCCCATAGTCAGTATGTCAGTGCACCTTCAAGAGACATGGTCATGACATGATCCCATGTTGTTGAGGGTAAAAAGATCTCAGACTTGATCTTAACTTGAATCACTTGAAGCATGTGATGTTATACAAAACGTGCTGCTCTGTTGCAAACCTATAGTTTAATACAGACATGCCTGTAAATATAATGTTTGTGTACAATACTTAGCTATATTTACTAGGATGTTGCCTGATATGGAAGGAATGAGCTGAAAATGTGTTGCTGGAAAAGCGCAGCAGGTCAGGCAGCATCCGGGGAACAGGAGAATCGATGTTTTGGGCGTAAGCCCTTCTTCAGGAATGAGGAAAGTGTGTCCAGCAGGCTAAGATAAAAGGTAGGGAGGAGGGACTTGGGGGAGGGGCGTCGGAAATGCAATAGGTGGAAAGAGGTCAAGGTGAGGGTGACAGGTCAAACTGGGGTGGGGGCGGAGAGGATGTCTTACAAGGAAAGGCTGAGGGCCTTGAGGCTGTTCACATTAGAGAGAAGAAGGTTGAGAGGTGACTTAATAGAGACATACAAGATAATCAGAGGGTTAGATAGGGTGGACAGGGAGAGCCTTTTTCCAAGTATGGGGACGGCAAGCACAAGGGGACACAACTTTAAAGTGAGGGGAGATAGGTATAAGACAGATGTCAGAGGTAGTTTCTTTACTCAGAGAGTAGTAAGGGCATGGAATGCTTTGCCTGCAACGGTAGTAGATTCGCCAAGTTTAAGTGCATTTAAGTCGTCATTGAACAAGCATATGGGCATACATGGAATAGTGTAGGTGGGATGGGCTTCAGATTAGTATGACAGGGTGGCGCAACATCGAGGGCCGAATGGCCTGTACTGCGCTGTAATGTTTTATGTTCTATATTAAATGTCTGTTGGATTCTCTAATACCACAGTATCCACACCTAGTCTGTCAAGCTACAAGGGGTAACATGAGTCTGACCATATCATGTACCTTTCTGAGGCTATATCATATCAGCCGTGAGTTCCATTTACTCATGTCATCTGTAGTTTCAAAATTTCCCATTCATAGGGACCATGGGTGGGCAGAAGGGATTATTTTGGCGCCATGTTTGGCACAATACTTTGGGCCGAAGGGCCTGTTCCTGTGCTATACTGTTCTATGTTCTATGTTTCTATATTGCACACGAGAGCATTGGCATGCTGCTATACAGGGAATATTATGGAGGAAGTTTTGAATTGGTATTAACCCCTTTATTTGACCACGCAGAGAGGATAACTCTTGACGTGCTATGAGCCTGTGATAATGACTTAGGTTTGCACATTCCAACATGGTGTCTGTCCGTGTTGGATTTCTCTAGAATTTAGAAGGTGATGTGATCAAAAGTTTCAAGGTATTTCGGAAAATCAATGCAGAGAAATGTGGTGCATTACACTTGCGTAGAAAAATCAAGGAGAGACAATACAGGCTCCATGATGGAGATGTGAGGGGAGTACAGGAGCAGAGAGACCTCAGGGTTCATGTACATAATTCTCTGAAGGTGACCACGTAAGTTGAAACAGTTGTTACGAAGGCTTATAGGATCCTTGGGTTTATAACTAGAGGCATAGCGTACAAAAGTAAGGAATCATTGGGTCAGACCACATTTGGAGTATTGTGTTCAGTTCTGGGCACCTTTTATATAAGGAAGGATGTTAAAGTCCTGGAGAGAATGCAAAGGATATTTACTGGAATGATACCAGGAAAGAGGGATTTTAGATACAAGGAAAGATTGGAGAGTTTGGACTACTTCTCCTTGGAGCAGATAAGATCAGGAGGTGATCAGACTGAGGTGTTCAAAATTTTGAATCATTTTAACAGGGTAAGGAAGGATATCCTGTTTCCACTAGTCAGTAATGAGGAGTCACACTTTCAAGATTGTCAGCAAGAGAACTAGGAGTGAGATGAGGAGAAACAACTTTATTCAGAGAGTCATTAGGATTTGGGATGCTCTGCCTGAGGGAGTGGTGGAGGTGATTCTGTAGGACATTCCAAAGACAACTGGATACATATTTAAAACTAGTCCAGTTAGTGCGCTACGGAGATAGAGCCACCCAGCTGGTCCCACTCTCCAGCCCTATCAGGAGCTGGTACAGACACAATGGGTTGAAAGGCCTCCTTCTGTGTTGTACAATTCTATGATACTCTGAATCCTGTCTCACTCTCCTTCATAAATTCATAGTTTGATTTAATCAGTCCTTTATGGGCGGCATGGTGGCACAGTGGTTAGCACTTGTTGGGCCGAAGGGCCTGTTTCCACACAGTAACTAATCTAATCTTTGATAGCCAAGTTTTACGGGGGATCTGATAAAAATGTGAGGCTGAGACACAACCAGATCACGCGCCATCTTACTAAGTGATTTGGGCAGGCTGGAGGGGCCAAATGGCCAGCTCCTATTTCTCGTGATGTTGTAAAGTTAGTGCTGGAGATATCTTTCAATTCTACAACTGTTGCAGAGTCTAAAGATGTAATCTGTTTGCCAAAGTACTTGTGTTAAACTTCCCCAGGTTAATGGACGCTACTGGTTTTGAAAACCTGATTGCACCAGTACAGCTGGCAATAGTGATTCATTTATTCTAGTTCACCAGATATTGTACATTTTCTGTTTAAATTATATTTGTGATGATGAATGACTGGACCGTGACAACAAACTACTTTAGCCTCAGTAATTTAATTCATTGGATGAGAAGCGATTTGCTGTTGCAGTGTTTTACATAGATGTTTACAATCCCATGGCACCGATCAGATCAGAGTCGATGGCTCTGCTAACGTACTGGCCTCCTCGCTTAGCAAATATGATCAAGTCCGCCCTTCATCTCATGGCCATTTCACTTCAAACCGAAAAAGAAAGGAATTGATGATCTGCTGCAATAAGATTACGATGTGAAATATACTCCCTGAGTATCAGTTATTAATTCTGTACAGGGTCTGAACTGAACCTTCACCAGCACACCGAAGGAGTGCTGCACTGATGACTGTCCCATATTAGGATGCCATGTTAAACCACAAACCCTGTCTGTTGTCCGTGCCTCAGGCGGCATAGGAAATCTGGCATGTCCATAAGGACCGTCACCAGCCGTTACAGACGCACCATAGAAAGCATTGTATCCAGGTGCATCACGGAAACTGCTCTGCCCAGGGCCCATAAGGAAGTTGTGTGCACAGCCCAGACCATCATGGAAGACAACCTCCGTTTGACTCCATTGACACTTTTCATTGCCGTAGAAAGACATCCAACATCATCAAAGACCCCTCCCACCTGGTAATGCTCTCTCTAACCTCTCCCATCAGGCAGAAGATACAGATGCTTGAACACGCACACCAACAGGTTTGAGAACAGCTTCTTCCCCGCTGCTGTCAGACTGCTGAATGGGCCTCTCAAATCTGGAACCCTGTGTGCCTCACTCTGTCTAAGAACCCTGTGATCTGTATGTCCTTGTTTGCTATGATCTACCTGTGCTGCTCGCAAAACAAAACTTCTCATTGTTCTTAGGTGACAACAATAAATAAAATCAAATCAAAACCCATGGCTACTATTTCAACAAGAGGCAGGGGAGATTTGCCCCAGGTCCAGGTCATCTTTAGTTCCTTAACCTTTATAATATCTGTAAGACAGACTAGCTGACCATTGTAGAATATGGGAAATAATTCGCCTTTCCTTAGTGTGCAAAGGAGAAAAAAGGAGAATTTCAGTTTGTTGTCTTCCTCAGTTTTTGCTGCCTTTATGTTTAAGTCTTCATATATGCCATTGCCTAGGGCCATCTGTTTGAGAACCTGACATTCCCCTCTGCCTTCCAAGGGAGCATGAGTCCATCACTTCCTCAAAATGACTTGAGAACATTTTTGGTCATTGTGCATTTGGTGAAAGTGAGCTGTGGGTGGGATAATGTAGGATTGGGAAAACTATGTCAATGTCAATAAACGAATATGAAAATGTTACAGCTGAAGCAAAGTTGGTGGGGGTGGGGTTGCTGTGGGATTAATGGCTATATGTTAATTGATAGACTGTATTGTTAGTGCTGTTAGATGATGTCAAATCACATGGTGCCAGTGAATTCCTACTCTCCCATGCTTCTCCACCTCGAGGAAATAGTTTGCAGTGAGTAACGTACCTACTGTCACTTCAAAGCCTGCCTACTTCCACAAGGCACAAGTCAGGAGTGTGATGGAATACTCCCCAATCACTTGGAGGTGTGCAGTTTCAACAATACTCAAGAAGCTGAACACCATTAGACCATGAGATATATGAGTAGAAGTGGGCTATTTTGCTAACTGAGTTTAGAGTAGAGTGGTGCTGGAAAAGCACAGTAGGTCCTCCCGAAACATCGATTTCCCTGCTCCTCGGATGCTGCCTGACCTGCTGTGCTTTTCCAGCACCACATTAATCTAAACTCTGGTTTCCAGCATCTGCAGTCCTTGTTTTTACCTATTTTGTTAACTGAGTCTGCTCCACCATTCGATCATGGCTGACATGTGTCTTAACCCCACTCTCCTGCCTTCTCCCTACAACCTTTGGTTGCCTTACTAATCAAGAACCTATCCCTGTCTTAAATACACTCGATGACTTGGTCTCAACAGCTCTTTGCAACAATGAGTTCCACACATTCACCACCCTCTAGCTGGAGAAATTCCTCTCTCATCTCACTTCTAAAGGGTTGTCCTTTTACTCCAAGCCTATGCCCTAGAGACAAAATGAGAAACGTCGTCGGGGGGCTCGAACCTGTGCAGGGAGCACCCCTGGATTTCAAATCCATCACCTTAACCACTTGGCCATGACTACAGGCCTCACTAGAGGGAAGGTGAAGTTACCATAGTCCTACCAGACCACAGGACTGCTGTCTCAGTAGAGAGAGACAGCTGCTAGTTAGTTGAACCTGTAGGTCACCACACCTTGGGTAAGGAGAGAGGTTGAGAAAGTGAGTTGCAACTAATGCAAGAATTGAACACCCTGCATTACAAGTTGGCCATCTAACCAGTTGAGCCAATCCAATACCAATAACTATCCAGGGCAAAACATCTTACTTGATTGTTTTCCCTTGCATCACCTTCATCATTCACTCCCTCCACCACCAGTGCATATTGACAGCAGTGTGTACCACCTACAAGATGCCGTGCAGCAACTCATCATCTTTGACAGCATGTGCAAACCCATGACCTCTACCACTGAGAAGCAACATTCCTCAGAGCTGCACTACTGCGCACCGGTGCTGCCATTCCAAGATTCCGTGCATGGCAATCAGCGATTCCATGCCAATCATTGCATTGACTTCCAATTCCGGAAGTTGCTGCTGGGCATGGATCTCAGAGACTCCTGCGGCCAGTAAGATTAGAGGGAACGCTGGCTGGAAGTAGGTGGAAATCAGTTGCCTGTGAACACCACCATCTGCAAGCACCCCTCCCAGACATTCACCATATTGATTTGGAAATGCATTGTCGTTCCTTCACTGTGACTGGGTCAAAATATCAGAACTCAGTCTCTAATAGCATTGCAGTGTACCTACAGCATATGGACAGCAACATTTTAAGAAGGCAGCTCACCACCACCAATTACAAACAGGCCATGACACTGAGATTCCATGAATTAAGTCAATAGAGTTGGTAAGTGTTGGATAGTATACACTAGAATCATGTGCAGTCCCCCTCTGTTCACTCTAGAACTAGCTGGAAAAACGTATACAACTAATTTCCCATTACTCTTTGTAGGACATGTGTGTTTCCTATAATAGTGACAAAAGTTGTTATTTGATGGACAGCCCTGAGACTGTGAAAGGTTGCAAGGCAATGAAAGCCTTTTTTTTTTACTGGTTACTAACATATTTTGCAATTTTAATTAAACTTTGTGGAGTGGATCATGCAGCAGAGACTGTGAACGCAGACAAGAATTGAAAGATTTCTTTAGTCTAGTTTCTGTTTCCCTTGAGAGTTTCTGCTTGAGACGAACAGGTGTTTTTCGTGATGTATATTTGCATTGATACCTATTTGATCTGCAGGTATCCTGGTGCAACAGAATTTGATAGCACCTGTCTGAGATGTTGATACTTGCTGTTTCACTGAGGATGGAACAGCATTATCCCTAGTCAATAATCTTACAGCGCGAATACTTGCTGTATACATGGGTGGTGGTATAGTGGCAATATTATTGGATGAGTAATGTAGGGGACCCAGGGACATAAGTTCAAATCTCCCCACAGCGTTTACTGGGGTTTAAAGTTAACTAATATGTCTGGAATTGAAAGTTAGCTTTGGAGATGGTAACCATGATCTCTTGGTGTATGCTACCAACAATGATTGGAAATTACTGGTCACGGGTTCTGTAGGTCCTTATGTAGCTGATGAGCCTGATCCTAGAGACACCTCTCCCACCATACATTTGGAGGTGTTTCCAGGAGGTGGAATTGGTCCTTGACATCAAAATCGCGGGCAAGATGTTTTCCAGTTCCTTTTCCGTACTTCCTCTTGTCGATGGGTGTCCTCAAAGAATTGTGTCGCTTCATTCAGGAACTTGCTGCGGAGATGGAGGCTGGTACAGTTACAACATATAAAAGGCATCTGGATGGATATATGAATAGGAAGGTTTTAGAGGGATATGGGCCAAGTGCTGACAAATGGGACTGGGTTAATTTAGGATACCTTGTCGGCATGGATGAGTTGGACCAAAGGGTGTGTTTCCATGCTGTACATCTCTATAACTATATGACTCTGAACTTGGTTTCTTCTGTACGAGGGGGTTCCCATGCATTAACCTTTATGTTTTTGAGGGGAGCCTTCAGGGAGTCTTTGAAATAGTTCCCTTGTCCTCCTCTCGTTAGAGCTGGGGGAAGATTATTTGTTTTGGCAGTCAGAACTCAGGCATCCTAAGCATATGGCCAGTCCAGTAGAGTTGACTTTGGATGATCATGGACTGGACGTTGGGGCTATTGGCTGTTTCAGTGATTGTTGTAAAAGTACATCTGTTTCATTAGAATCATGGAATTTTACAGTACAGGGTAAGGCCATTCAACCCATTGTGTCTGTACTGGCTCCTGAAAGAGCTACCCAGCTAGTCCCATACTCCAGCCCTATTGCATCGCCATCTAAATTCATTCCTTTCAAATATATATCTCGCTCTCTCTTTTGAAGCCTCCAATGGAATCGGCCTTCACCACTCTGCCAGGTAGACAGGAAGGAGGCTGGAAGAACATAACTAGCCAGGCAGCATCAGGAGGTGGAGATGTTGACATTTTGGGTGTAACCCTTCTTCAGTCCTGTTGTCCACCTTGGATTCCAGCATCTGTAGTTTTTATTTTGTCTCCACCACTCTCCCCGGCAGCACATTCCAAATGCGAACAACTCTGAGTGAAGAGGTTTCTCCCCATCTCACTCCTTGCTGACAATCTTGAAAGTTTGACTGATATATCAGACTTGAAGCAAAAGTGGACCATTGTTGTGAATACTTCTGGGACAATCACATTTATCCAAAAGCCTGTAGGTTTTCTTTTGAAACCTGCATTCCTTTGGGACCAAATGCTTTGACCTTATAGAAAACAGCATGTGAGTCGACCTCTGAAGCCTGGAAATCCACTCAGAAAACGGGGCTTGAATGATATGCCCAGAGTAAAAGTGGACCGTCAGTGTGGGTGGTCACCAACTTTGTCATTCACTGGGATGAGTCTGCTCTTTGTGACACTGTCTTAAACCCCAACACACCTTCATAACAAATCATCACATTTGCCTGATCCCTTCCACTCACGATGTGGAGGTGTCGGTGTTGGACTGGGATACGCAAATTTAAAACTCACACAACACCAGGTTATAGTCCAACAGGTTTATTTGGAAGCACTAGCTTGTGGAGCAGGATTTTGGGAAAGGTATTTGGAAGTACTGTAAATTCTGTGTCTTATGATCCAGTTCCACAGATATCTGATGAAAGAGCAGCTAGTACTTTCAAATAAACCTGTTGGGCTATAATCGGGTGTTGTGTGATTTTTAACTTTCTTCCATCCAGTTAGTGGTACGGGGAGGTATGCCATTCATCTGTGAGATGGAAAATCGCGTTGAATGCTAATGTGAAGTAGCGCATGATGGCCGACAGCGGAGGTTGGCTCACATACTGAGGCTGCACTGAGATTGGTTCGTAGGGCTGAACAAATGGATGGGTTTTATTAGATTAGATTAGATTAGACTAGATTCCCTACAGTGTTGAAACAGGCCCTTCGGCCCAAAAGGTTCACACCAACCCTCCGAAGAGTAAACCACCCAGACCCATTTCCCTCTGACTAACGCACCTAACACTATGGGCAATTTAGCATGGCCAGTTCACCTGACCTGCACATCTTTGGACTGTTGGAGGAAACCGGAGCACCCAGGGAAAACCCACACAGACACTGGGAGAATGTGCAAACTCCACACAGACAGTCACCCGAGGTTGGAATCGAATCTGGGACCCTGGCGCTGTGAGGCAGCAGTGCTAACCACTGAGGTCATCTTACATGCTCCAACTTCCAGTGATATTGAGTAAATTGGCAACATTAAGCCAGGCCCGTCTTTTCTCATTTGACATTTCTAGGCTGTGTTGTCTGCGTTAAACCTTTAAGGCCGAATGGAATGGCTCTAGAATTGATTCAGAATAAGTGATGTTAATTGGACTGGCTTCAAATACCACCATCTAGGGCTCTTGTAGCACAGTGCTAGTGTCCTTACCTCTGGGACAGGCGGCCTAGGTTCAAGTCCCACCTGCTCCAGAGGTGTGCCATACCATTTCTGAACAGGTTAAAATGGAATCTACACAAATCAGCTTATGTTTAAAAGTGGGTGATTTACTGATGAGGAGTTGTGTGTGAAAGCACAATTTTGGATATAAAAACAATCCCACCTTCTGATGGTGGTGGCGGGGGGGGTTGTGTGCGGTCTATGTGGCACAGTGGTAGTGTCCCTATTTCTGAGCCCGGAGGCCCACAGTTCATGTCCCTTCTCCTCTGAAGGTATATATTAGCATCTCGGACAAGGTAGATTAGGAACTATCCCATCTTCTTCAAGAGGTGCATCAAAACAACTCTGAACAAATTAATTTGAAAGTATCAAAATAAACAGAGCTGGATTCTTCCCCCTTCCATTTTAATTTAATCCCCTCCCTATTTTCCTACCTTCCCCTACGCCTCAAGTACCACTGTTTGTTAATTGGTATTTTAATTAGACACATGGGTGATTTAATTGAGGTTTTATGTTTGTAAAAACGCTGAGTTCCAGTCCCTGATGGGCAGTGTGTACTTCTTGTTGTTTTAATTAGCAACACGGCTGTGACTTGGAGAATAAAAAGGGCTGTGTTCTTGGGCCTACTCCCGGGCCTGGGCCAAATTGACCATCAACAGGTCCAGGCAGTGAGATGTGGAGCAGGGTCATAGTTCACGACTGTCTTCCCCCTCCTCCACGGTTATTTTCGTGCCGGGATGACCTTGGGGAGAGAATTGTCCACCAAGACCCTCAGAACCTTGAGAGAGAGGTGGGCACCATGGGTACTGTGTGCATTATCTCTCCTCTAACCTATTTTGAGTTAGTTAAAAATCACACAACACCAGGTTATAGTCCAACAGCTTTATTGGGAAGTACTAGCTTTCGGAGCGCTGCTCCTTCATCAGATAGAAGATAGTGCTTCCAATTAAACCTGTTGGACCATAACCTGATGTTGTGTGATTTTTAACTTTGTCCACCCTAGTCTAACACTGGCAGCATCTCATCATATTTTAACTTAGCTATCCCTCTTTCCCTACCCTTACCTTTTGTTATTGTCACACTTTCCTGTTGGTGTTTCTTGCAAATTGTTATTTTAATGAATGACACGAGTGATTTGGTAGTGGTCTATTTTCAACAAAAGGAGCTGGGTTCTATTCCCCAGGAGTGCATTATTTATGGAGATAAGGAGGGTTGAAATTTGAAAACTAAGATGAACATTTTAAAACGAAAGCCTTCTCTGATATCTTTATATTCTTTCTTAAATAGAGAGACTAACATTGTACACAGTACTCTAAATATGGCCTCACCAACACACTCTGGATCAATGGTGCTGGAAGAGCAGAGCAGTTCAGGCAGCATCCGAGGAGCTTCAGCAAAATCGACGTTTCGGGCAAAAGCCCTTCATCAGGAATAAAGGCAGAGAGCCTGAAGAGTGGAGAGATAAGCTAGAGGAGGGTGGGGGTGGGGAGAAAGTAGCATAGAGTACAATGGGTGAGTGGGGGAGGGGATGAAGGTGATAGGTCAGGGAGGAGAGGGTGGAGTGGATAGGTGGAAAAGGAGCTAGGCAGGTCGGACAAGTCAAGGGGACTGGAAGTTTGAAACTAGGATGAGGTGGGGGAAGGGGAAATGAGGAAGCTGTTGAAGTCCACATTGATGCCCTGGGGTTGAAGTGTTCCGAGGCGGAAGATGAGGCGTTCTTCCTCCAGGCGTCTGGTGGTGAGGGAGCGGCGGTGAAGGAGGCCCAGGACCTCCATGTCCTCGGCAGAGTGGGAGGGGGAATTGAAATGTTGGGCCACGGGCCGGTTTGGTTGATTGGTGTGGGTGTCCCGGAGATGTTCCCTAAAGCGCTCTGCTAGGAGGCACCCAGTCTCCCCAATGTAGAGGAGACCGCATCAGGAGCAACGGATACAATAAATGATATCAGTGGATTTGCAGGTAAAACTTTGATGGATGTGGAAGGCTCCTTCACGGCCTTGGATAGAGGTGAGGGAGGAGGTGTGGGCACAGGTCTTACAGTTCCTGCGGTGGCAGGGCAAAGTGCCAGGATGGGAGAGTGGGTCGTAGGGGGGCGTGGACCTGACCAGGTAGTCACGGAGGGAACGGTCTTTGCGAAAGGCGGAAAGGGGTGGGGAGAGAAATATATCCCTGGTGGTGGGGTCTTTTTGGAGGTGGCGGAAATGTCGGCGGATGATTTGTTTTATGCAGAGGTTTGTAGGGTGGAAGGTGAGCACCAGGGGAGTTCTGTCCTTGTTACGGTTGGAGGGGTGGGGTCTGAGGGCGGAGGTGCGGGATGTGGACGAGATGCGTTGGAGGGCACCTTTAAACACGTGGGAAGGGAAATTGCGGTCTCTAAAGAAGGAGGCCATCTGGTGTGTTCTGTGGTGGAACTGGTCCTCCTGGGAGCAGATACGGCGGAGGCGGAGGAATTGGGAATATGGGATGGCATTTTTGCAAGAGGTAGGGTGGGAAGAGGTATAATCCAGGTAGCTGTGGGAGTCGGTGGGTTTGTAAAAAACGTCAGTGTCAAGTCGGTCGTCACCAACACACTGTACAACTAGAGCAAAACATCCTTACATTTATGCTCTATTCCCCTTATAATAAATCCCTTACAATATATTGTGGGAAAATGTGAGGCTAAGCACATTGGCACATGGAGTAGAGGAGAAAATGAGGACTACAGATGCTGGATATCAGAGTCGAAACATATGGTGCTGGAAAAGCACAGCAGGTCAGGCATGATCCAAGGAGAAGGAGAATTGATGTTTCGGACATAAACCCTTCATCTGGAATGTCGAAGGCTTTATGCCTCAAATGTCGATACTCCTGCTCCTCGGATGTTGCCTAACCTGCTGTGCTTTTCCAGCTCCACACTTTTCGACATGCAATAGAGGAGCTGAATATTATTTAAATGGAGAAAGGCCGAAGCAACATACAGGGATTTAAGGTTGCTAGTGCGTGGATCACAGAAAGCTGACATTCAAGTTCCGTCATAGAGTCATTCAGGTCTACAGTTTGGAAACAAGCACTTTGGTCCAACCTGCCCATGCCACCCACATTTTCACATTTAATCTAGTCCCAACCGTTAAAACAAATGGAATATTGGCTTTTATTTCAAAGGGAATGGAGTATAAAAGTTGGGAGGTCTTGATAAAACTACACAAGGCATACGTCAGACCAGAATACTGTTAAAAATCACACAATGCCAGGTTATATTCCAACAGGTTTAATTGGAAGCACTAGCTTTCGGAGCAGCGCTCCTTCATCAGGCGACTCATGGAAAGCTAGTCCTTCCAATTAAACCTGTTGGAATATAACCTGGTGTTGTGTGATTTTTAACTTTTGTACACCCCATTCTAACGCTGGCATCTCTAAATCAGAATACTGTTCACAGTTTTGGGCCCCTTACCTAAGCAGAGATACACTGACATTTGAGGCAGTCCACAGCAGGTTTACTCAGCTGATACCAGGGTTGGAGGGACTGTCTTATGAAGAGACATTAACTACACTGGGCCTGTATCATTGGAGTTTAGATGGATGAAAGTCAACCTGACTGAAACATACAAGATTCTCAAGGGACTTTACGGAGTAGACGTAGGAAGGTTGTTTCTGTTTGTGTGAGAGTCTAGGACTAGAGGGACTAATCTTAGAATAAAGGGACACACAATTTAGACAGAAATGAAGTGGAATTTCTTCTTTCAGAGGTTAGTGAATTGTGGAATTCTTTACCCCAGAGGGTCATAGTGACTGGGCAGCCACGTTCTCAAACCAGGTCATCTCCTCTGCCCAGAAGCTCTTCTCAAACACTTTCTCTTCACAAAGTATACTCAAGGCTGAGACAGCAACATATTTTCAGCTCTGATCTCCAGCATCTGCAGTCCTCACTTTCTCCTCGAAGATTTTAACCTACTGCGAATCCTCTTGCAAGGATGCCTTCCTTGAAGAAGCTCTCTTCCTCTCTCTACAAGGATTTCAGTGAGTCCCTCTCTCACTGCACACCCAAGGTCACCTCCTCTGCCCAGAAGCTCTTCAGTGATTCCTGAAGAAGGGCTCATGCCCGAAACGTCGATTCTCCTGCTCCTTGGATGCTGCCTGACCTGCTGCGCTTTTCCAGCAACACATTTTCAGCTCAAGGCTGAGACAGGCAGATTCTTAATGAGGAAGGGAATCGAGGAATATGAGGGAAAAGGCAGGAAAGTGGAGTTGATGATTGTTGGATTAACCATGACCACATTGACTGGTGGAGCAGACTGCAAGGTGTAGTTGTAAGAAAAACAGTTGCTGCATGGGTGGCTTTGTGATTCTATTCTTTATCCAGTGTTTTAGCAAACCCTTTGTTAATAATGATTTTAAAGAGCTAAGTACGATTACTTCCTTGAATTGAACGCTGTGAACTAACATTTCCTTGGCTTGTGGTATGTTTGGGTGCTCAGGCAGTATTGATTGAACCTGGCCCTCACGGCATGCTGTTAACGTTTGAAACAGAGATCATTTGTAGCGTTCTCTTCGGACCCTGTCTTTGTGTTTTTTTGAGGGTTCTCTCTGGGGCAGCTGTCAGGCACATTCCCAGAAGATTAGACTGTTGACAGGCTCTGTGTCTGCTTAGCTCAGTGGATTGTATTTATGAGTGCTCATAAATGTCACTGGGTCAAAAGCCACAACTTATACAATCAGTATCTTATTGACCTCAAAGAAAACATGATCTGCAGCGTCACATTTGAAACCTCATGAATATTATTAAAAAAGAACCATTCAATATTCATATGACATTTGCCAGTCAACTTACCATGACACAGTCTTGCATGACCTTGGAAAAACAGCATTCTCAGAAGTGTGCCTTTTGAAAAAATGCTTGTGCAACCTCAGTATTGACTCCGTGATCAGTCACTTTTACCCAAGGTAATGTCGGAATAATCCTCCCTCCTTCACTGTTTCAAGCTCTTTCTTTTCCAATAAACATTGAATTTATATTTCTTCCCATCGATCGTTCTTAAAGCGTCTTTCCGTACATTGTCGAGAGACCCTACTTGTTTGGTATCAGTTCTGATGAAATGTGGCTGACTTGTGAAATATTCATTCTGTCTCTCGCCCCGCAGACGTTGCCTGACCTGTTGGGTATTTCTAACATTTCCTCTTCTTATTTCCCAGTTGATGCATTCGATTTAACTTGCTTTCCGAGATAGGAGTTTTGAAGAAGATACTGTGTTTTTTTTCCCAAACGTTTGTGCTGTGTAAGCCCTATTATTTGCCAATCTCCCCATTGTAATACATTATTTAGCAGTATTCCACAGGCAGGTATGTCTGAAGCTATGCTGTTCTTCACTGTGGGAGTTGGTGTAAAGACTGGTCTATGTTTATTGCTCAATTGCACCCTTCCACAAATCTCTCAAGGACACTGCGCTATTTCCTTTGTGATATTAAGATCAATAGTAGATTTCTCTGTGCTATATGTGATGAATTCCATTTTCTTTGTTGTAACCACCTGATCTATGTTGGAGCCAACAACCCTAAATTGTAACATTCAGGGAACCGGGGAGATTATGGCTGGTCTGTTTAGAGACCCGCAAATAATGTTCTGGGGATCTGAATTCAAATCCCATCATGGCAGATGGTCGGAATTTGAATTCATTTTAAACAAAGGAATTAAGAGTCTAATGAATCCATTGCTGATTGTTGGAAAAGCCCATCAGGTTCACTCATGTCCTTTAGGGAAGGAACCTGCCATCCTTACCTGGTCTGACCTACATGTGACTCCAGACCCACAGTGATGTGGCTCGCTCTTAGCTCTGAGTAATCAATGCTGGCCCAGCCAGGAACATCCACATCCCGTGAATGAC